>NW_010419100.1:0-29044 GCF_000710305.1 Buceros rhinoceros silvestris
AACATTCAAGATCAGGTTGGACAGAGCTCTGGGAAACCAGATCTAGTTGAAGATGTCTGCTCACTGCAGGGGATGTTAGACTAGATGACTTTTGAAGGTCCCTATGATTCTATGATCCTATGAACTTCATGGCTGAGTTTCCAGGTTAACTTGGTGAATGAGTTTCTGTGCTTCTTTCCATCTGAGACAGGCAGGTGAGGAATGCAGGCTGGGAATGGGGAGGCAATGAAAATGAGGCAGACATGAGGGATCAGGAATGGAGAGGAAGAAGATCTGAGTGAGGGTTGTCTGTGGTGGGATAGAGCAGAATGTCCCAGGTTCTGCAGAAGGACAAGCAGGAGGGCCTATATCTGCTCAAGAATGCTTCCTTTGAAAGCTTAGATGAACCTAAAATCCTAAGTCTTACTGTTTCTCTGCTGTTGGCAAAAGTAAGTGTCAGCCCTAGGTTACAGGGACCTACATTCAAGGCATCTAAATGTAGCATCTACATGTGAGGTAGGAGTCTAAGCTCCTATCACAGTCAGAGGTGATTTTAGGGAAGGATTCAGCTGCCTAGATATCTGGACCTGCATCCGGTGTCGATGCCTTAGAAAATTCCTCAAAGTGCCCTAAGATACTCAAATGACTGTAGACACCTACTTGCAAGCAACTGTGTACCACCTGTGCTCAACTCAGTCCCAGGAGTCCGGAGAAATACTGAAATGCAAATGGTGCAGAAGATGAGACGCAGGCTCACATAAAGCTTGCATACTGTTAGCTAAATGTAAGTGTCTGTGTCTGCAGTCTGCACCAGAGTGCTGGTTCGAATGTTTACGAAACCTGCAGGCACGGCTTTTCTCTCGGCAGCTTTCTCTGATGTTTGTCTGTAGAGTTGATGACAGTGCTTTTGTTGTAAGTTGTGGTGGAGAACAAGAGTTTGCAACTCCCTGGTGCACAAAATGGAGAAGGAAGGAGGGGAGCGTGTTGCTCCACGAGGAACTCATTCATTCTTCTGTTGGCTCTTTCAAATCCTGTAAAACCAGGCATAGACGTATGTCCAAAGCCCAGGTGCCCTGCTAGACAAGCCGTGCTGGGGAATGCTAGATTTAAAATTTTCTCCTTTGCTGCATAGCCTTGGTTCCTCCCCAGAGCAGGTGCATCCTGTGAGGAAGAAGAGAGTGCATCATGTGATTGAAAACAACAGCAGGATGCAAACACAAGGAACTGAATTCAGGCTGCACCAACAGCCTTAATTCCAGCATTGCCTTACGACAATGGCTTGGATTTTCTGCTTCTGGTCCTATACGCCTTATATGTTTAGAGTGTCTTCAGGAAACTAAGTTAGAAAATTGGATGTGTGAAGCAAGTGATGCAACACTAATGATGGAGTAACCTGTGGGGAATGGAATGCTTACTGCCACCATTCAACTCTTCTGTCGAAATCCATTGCCAGCTGACCCAGCTATAAACAGGTATTTTTCTGGATGAGGAATCAATGGCAGCTTTGACAAAGACACTCAGATATTTCACTTGTTGGATATAGTCTTACTCTTGGAGGCCAGGGCAGCTGGGCTGGATCTTAGAATGTGGTAGGGTGGGCTAGTAGCAAGATAAACCTGTTTTGAGAAGAAGGCAGACGAGTAAGTGCTAAAGCAAAGCTCTCTGCTTTCTGTGTTGTTCTAGTCTTTTGAGGTCTCCTAAGTGTTTATATAGAAGAGAAATCACTTCTGTGACTTGAAAATAATGCTGACCAAACAAGCGGATCTTAAGGGATGAAGGAAAACAAAAGTTTTCTGTCAATGAGGGAGTAAATCTCTTTTGGGCTCTGTTTACATTCAGGTTTTGGTTAATCACGGTGTTTCCTGGACTTGAAGAAATGCAAGAGCAAGGTGAGGAGAAGTGGGCCACTCTTTTATACAACTCCTTTACCCTACCCCTGGTTTTTTATCAGTGTGTGTATCTCCTCTCTCTTCCCTTTTCTCTGTCCATTGAAATGCCTTACAAGAAGCTCCAGATGGTCTTTATTATCCAGGAACTGGAAGGTTTAGGCTCAACTATGCTGAATACATGGAGCCCAAACAAGCTTTCTGAGTGTGATCGTCAAGTCTGCCTTAGCACGCCTCAGACCTGAAAAGACATTCTCCTCATCTTTGGTGAATTGACCATGCTTATTCTTCCTGGTTTTTCTGGTGTGGTTACGGACAGGAAACGAGCAATTCGTCCTCTTGGGATCCTTAGTCCTATTACAGTCAAAAAGTATGAGTCACTTACCAAAGAAGAAGCCATGTTGTCTGACTACATTTCGAAATTTGTGTTTTCTCTTCTGAGGCTTCTGAGCATTTCCACTGCACAGGGATTACCTCTTCACACTTGATCTCCCACGAGGGCAAGACACTTGTGTTTTTTACGAAAGAAAGTTGTCATTTCCACTTGACACAGGACAAGAGGCAATGGGCACAACTTAAAACGCATAGAAATTCCATTGAATGCAAGGAGACACTTTTTCACTATTAGGGTGCTCAAACACACGGACAGGTTGCCCACAGATGTGCTGGCTTTCCACTGCGGAACTATTAAAAAGCCATCTGGGCAACCTGCTCTAGCTGACCCTGCTTGAGCAGGGGGGTTGGACAGGAGGGTCTTTAACCTCGCCTATTCTGTGATCCTGTGACTGAGGAGTTGCAGATTCCAGAAAATGGAACGAGCTGCTGGGAAGCAGCCACTGCTTAGGGGACTGAGTGAGGTGGCATTTTCTCTAGTTACAGCCTAGTAGTATGGTCCTTCTCACATCATGTCTCCTATCAGACCAGGTACCCTCCTCCCCCTTTCTCTGTATCCTGTCAACACCTAAACCTGGAAAACATCATACCTGAGAAGCTGGTAAGGTGTCTTCTACTCTGCTCCCCTTTTGGAGCAGCATCACCTTTTTGCACCTCACCAATGACTGCTGTTATATTGCAGTGCAACTTCTTTTCCTGTCAGAGAGGGATTTGTCCCCAAAATGAAGCCTGCAGCCTCTTACGACAGCGACAGTAGTGATACCCCTGGTCAGTTCCTTTCCTTCCTGCTACTTAGATCTGCGGTGTCATTCAAGCAGCCCTGCAGCGCCTGCAGAATATCATAAAAGTAGGTACAGTCCATGTAAGGCCTGGATGTTTGAAAGACAGACATTGGACAGATTAGCATTCATGCAGAAAAATGTTTTATTGTAGTGAAGGTACACAGGAGAAAAATGAAAGTCTCCCTGCTTCTGGTTCAAGGCTATGCTGAGCCATAAAAGGGGAGGTAAGTGCTAACCAAAACAAGTTCCTACATGTAAAAACACATTGCACTTCCAGTTCTTTCTACAAGATTATAAGGACACCACGTGGTATTTCTTTTTTTTTTTGTCTTTTTGCCTTTTTTTTTTTTTTTTTAAATGAACTGCAGCTTTAACTATTTCAAGCTAGAATCCAGAATGTTTCTTTGCAGGTGTTTTTGTTGTTTGGGGTTTTTCCCCTCATAAAAGCAAACCTGAAGATACTCTTTCTTTCTGCTTAGCCTGTCCAGTTTATTTAGGTTAAAAGTACCTCAGGCCACATGTGGTTTACGTGATACAGTCCCGTATTGACGTAAACCTAGGCTTAGAGGCTCTATATCCAGGCTTGGCGTACAACATAATGCTGATAAGTAATCAGGTCATTCTCATCACCAGCAAGCAGGAAGAGGGAATGGCAGCAGGTACAGCGGGTTTACGGAAGAGTGCTCAAGTGTCACCGATGACAGAACAGTTCTTCTCCAGTTAGGGTAACTCCCAGCCTACTTTTTAATGCAGAAAATCAGCAAAGTTTTGCATCAGCCCAGCACACACGCGTGACAAATCGCTTGGAGTCTGTGACCGTACAGAAAGGAATAGGAAGGTGGAACAGGCTTTGGACCTACCAACATTTTAATCATTCTTTTGGGGATACAAATACAACACTGCTTACCAACTACTAACTAGTTTTCCCACACAACAGGTTATGTACAGCATATTCACTTACATTTTTACATAATAATACACAGGTCTTCCCCACCACCACCTCTTGTGGTGAAAGAATGTGACATGTCAAGCTGACAGACACTTCAGGAGAGCCTCAGTCAAAAAAAAAAAAGTTAATGCAGAGCTAGCTTATTCTTGATCTCTTGAAAGTAAAATCTTACAAAAGATGGGCAAGGTGTCTTTTTTACAGTATTTACTTTGTACAGTGCAAAGAGGAGGGATAGGCTTTTTAAACATAGGATTCCTTAGCATACTGGATCTGGTCTACCTCAAAAACTGGTTGGCTGCACCTCCGAGCCACATACTCAAGTTTGTTCTTTGGACAGGATTCAGACATGGCTCTCAAGCGGTAGACTCCTGGGGTCACAGGTAAACTCACGCGGGAGTTTATTCCCACAGTGATGCTGAGGCTTTCAGTTTCCATGTCCGAATCCTTTGCTGCAGAAACTCTGCCACTGGGTAGATCCCTTAGAGCCGTATATGCTGTGTCCTGTGGACAGCCTCTGCATGGGTGAGGCAGCAAAACGTCCTGGTTTGACACCTTTAACCTCATAGTTTGAACTGTAAGGTTGTGGCAGAGAACTTCAGTGCCCAGGCAGTTTTTAGTAGCCTCTTCGTAAGAGGGTGGTCTTCCAGGATTCCTCTTGTCAACCTCTCTGAACACTTCATCAGCTGACCTGAAACGGGGCCTTCGCTGATACTCCACAGGCAATGGTTTGTCATCCTCAGGGTTGTTCTCATGGACAACTCTACATGAGAACTGATCTTCTTTCTTTGTGAAACTGTCTCTCTGAAAACCTATGGTTTTTCCAGGCCCCCAGCTCTGGGTTTTTAATAGTGTTTTCCTGCGGTTTGCAAAAGAGAATGACATGGAATGCTTTTTGATCTCTCTGCTAGGCATGCTGCAGTCTTCGGTGGCCTTGGTTGAAAAGGACTGGGGTCTATTTAAAAAGGTTTTTTTGGGACTAGAGGGTGAAACTACTGGGGAGCTGGCAAAGACGGAGCTGTCAGAGCTCTCCAGGGAGCAACTGGAGGATGTTTTGGGTAGAGAGTCACTTGATAATTGTGAAGGTAAGATTGCAAGCCGTTTCTCCAGTGCCTCCAACCCCAGCTGTTTCTGCTGGACTGGAAAACTGTCCTCACTTTTGTTTAGCTTCTGTTTCCTTATCCTGCCTTCAAGGCAGTTCTGGAACGTCAGGTCTGGGTCTGAGTACCTCCTGTCCATTGTGCTGACGTCATTTCTAAAGTTAGTCAGCGAAGGGGCAGAGATGCATGTTGGATATCTTCTGCTTACACTAGTGCTCCTCCCTTTGGGCTGCTCTGTCTGAGAGGTGCAGAGGCTCCCTTCAGCTTCAGGATCTGGGCTGTCATAGGCAGAGTCATTCTGATGAGCAGCACATAGGTGTTCTGTGGGGAGAAAGCACCTGTTAGGTTTCACTGACCATCTGAGGATGAAAGGGAACCATATGGAAAGAGTTCACGTGGAAGAGCACTCTACAAAACTCTGTGTTTCCACAGATGTATTCCCATATAAAACTAAAGAATTTGGCCCAGCAGCACCAGACTGTAACATCCCCTGTCCAATCTCATACCTGTGGAGCTGTCTGTGTGATCTGGTGAATCCTCAGCCAAGGCACAGACAGGGAAGGCAATGTCCTCCCCAAATATTTCCGAGCAGTTGTTTATGAGGAACTCCACCAGCACTGTCACCTGCACACAGAAAACAGTTTATTTCATCAAAAGGGCTGACAACATATGGAACACCTTCCTGCCCCTGCCTGCTGCGTTTATATGAAGGACAGCAGGGTAGCTTCTGCCAAAATCCCAGCTCTAAGTCAGAGGGTGCATCTTCTCTGGAGGATGGAGCCTAATGGTGCAGATGGATTGATCTGTCCTGATACACACGTAAAACCATCAGACCCAGCTTTGGCCTCGCTGTCCAGATTGCCCAGGGGTGGCAATGCCCATCAGGTGCCCCTTGCCCGCTGAGTGCAAAGCATTCAAGAGCTCTGCTACAACACAGGGGGCTGCAGGGCAACTGCTGCTTCTGCTCAGAGGTGGCAAGACGAGGGGCAGCCTTGCCCATCCCATTGCAGGTACCGGAGCTGAGGGGCAACCCCGATGTGCAGGGTTCAGCTTTTGCAATGGCAGTGGGATCCCTATGGATGGCTCTGAGCTGCCCCAAAGTAGGGGGCTGCCTGTTTAGTTCAATGTACCTTGTCATTCATCTCCTTCTGCACTTCCAGAGGGAGAGTGTTGTCCATCTCTGGGCTCAGCATGTTTGGGCCAACACAGATGGCCAGATTGCTGGAGTCCATCCTGTTGGTCTCGGCATTTTGGCTGATGTGGTGGAGCAGAGAGAGCAAGTGCTTGAGCAAGACGAGATTTGGTCTGGGCAGTTTGTCAGCCACCCTGCATGAACACAAGGAAAATGTGAAGTTATTTGATGGTGCTTCTTAATTAACTGCTACTTCTTTATCTGAGCAATTTGAGCCTCAATTAAACTCAGGTGGATGATGCTTCCTCCAGATAGAGGCAGCATTCTGGAGAGAAGTGTCATTCAGAAAACTCCAGCAGCAGCTGAGCACATGGTTAATTGTAAGATCTTGAATTACAAGGTCTTGATTGAAAGGCAAGCACTGGAGCAGTCCGTGTCCTTGAGTAGATGGGATAACATCAGGAGATGTCACTGGAGGATTCCCAAAGGCATGTGAAAGCCTCGGTTGTGCTGTGCAGCGTTCAAAGCATTCCCAGTGACCCTCCATGTCTGCTCTTTCTACAGAGCAAAACGTGGTGGTTTCCGTGTGCCCGACTGTTCTGCCAGCAGATGTGAAGGCACCATGACTACATTAGCTGAGACATTGCACTTTCTCCCCTCTTCCTGAGCTAGTCATTTCATAGAGAAATCTCAGATAACTTCAGGAAGTGCTGCTGCTAGAGTTCTCTAAACCAAACCCCATTGAGCAATAGCAAGCTGATATAAAAGACAGGCTTTTAAATGAAACTCTCAATTTTAAGAAACCTCACTGGCCTCTACCAGCCACCCCATCACATTAGGATTGTAAAACTTCCTGGTTGCAAAACTTACTCTTTCAATTCTTCAATTTTTTCCTGCTTGCTTGGCTTCTCCAGAGCTCGCATCCACTTCTCATAGAGGTCGGCCGACAGGAGTTTGGAGGGAATATTTCGTAGGAAGTCCTGCAAGGTCAAGAGATTTAGATGAGGGTTTGGACACTACCCCCGAGCACAGAAGGAGTATCACTGTGACACTGGCTCACTAGGAGGCAGATTGGCTTTAGCTACCTGACCATCAGCACTGGCAGAGCAGTGCAACGCACAAGTACAAGCCGAGTTCGCTTGCATTGATTTAGTACTGGGACCCAGCACTTAGCTCAATATTTCTCCCTGGGGAGGATGCTGAAGAGAAGGACAAAGTGAGTTTCCTGTGGGCATGCAGGAAATCAGCAACACAACAATTGGGACCAGAAGTAAGGTAGGCAAGGAAAATGCTACACTTTCCTAAGCCTGAAACATTTAGTCTGGCTTTGCTCTGACCTTAGCTTGGAGTCCCACCTAGGTCAGCTCTGGGAACTGAAGTGGGCCAGTGGAGATTAGCAATGTCCTCCCACTGTTGCAGGTCAGAGGAGCTCACCTTCAAGACCACTGCCAGCAGGTGTACAGATTTGCTTTTCAAATCAACATTCCTGCCTTTGTTTAGGTCCTCTTTCAACTCCTTTCGTGCTTTCTCATTGGCAGCTTTTCTGAATATCCCTTCAGTGGAAGGTCCTTTCACATACAGTATAGCTAGGAGGTCCTGCAGGGAAAAAAACAGACAGGAATGGGAGAACAGTTACTTGGGTGAAGGAAGTCCCTTTAGCAGGTGAGTATTCTTTTAAAAACAGAAGAAAAAATGTCTGGAGGTGCACTGTACTCCAGTTAGGTCAGTGTCTAGTTTTTGCTCCTAGTAGATTACATGGGCAATAGCCTGATTTTCCCCCAACACCTCTTCTTTTTGGACTGGTGAATTCCACTAACTTCAGTGGAGTCTTCCCTGCTTCCTTACAGAAGGAAACGAGGGATGGATTCTTAGATCAAATCCCTTCCAAGCTAGGCAAATATTGCTCAGAAGAGACAAAAACCTGTTTATTGGAAAAGCCAGCTCAGTGGGAGGATTGTCACAAGAACATTTTTATGCAGAAGGCAGTGTTTAGATACCTATCAGTGGCAGTTCCTAGCTGAACATTTTTTTCAGGGAAATACAGAAATCCTTGGATGTTAATGCCACTGAAAGATTAATTCTGTAGAATCACAGATGTTTTTACTAAGGGGCAGATTGTCTTCTCCTATTCCTGGTCCTGTGTTGTCTCCACTCAAACTTACTTTCAGTGAAAGTTGGGTGGGCTGGACAAAACCCTCAGACCTGACCCTTTCTACATCTGGGATGGGTCCTGAGCTTATCAGAAGTGTGTGAGGAGGGGAAACACCAAAATCACTCATCTCCTGGGTGCTGCAGCACAAGTACCCAGGATCCTGCCTGACACTGGAGGCGAGTGGTAGGATAACTGTATCGCCAGCCTTGCTTACCTGGACTGGTTGGGGCAGTGTGTCATCTTCCCCACAGATAAATGCTAGAGGCTGGCCAAACAGAGTGATTGTGGCACCCGAGTCCAGCGCTCCTGGGGAATTCCCATTGGTAGAGCTTCGTCTCAGAGTAAATGACTGCGATATCACCTTCTTTCTTTTCTTTGTTCCACCTGCTGTAAGCAAAAGGAAAACAAAAAACTGATCTTTAAAAAAACCAAACACACTATGTGGCCTTTCATCTGCGTGCAGTGCAGAGATGTATGTTGAAATAACTCAAACTAAATGGGGAGAAACTGAAAGACAACCGAGCGGTTACTAAGGAAACAACAGCCTAAACTGTAAACTGTGACCATCCCTCTAAGGACACCACCTTTCCTGTTTTGGGCTTGGGTTTTTTACATTCTAGTCACTGTTTCTTCTTAGAGAGTGGGAACATACAAGGCATGAAATAACAGCATTTATAGATATGTTTGATACTGCAGCGGTTTCTGTGATAACTATCTAAGGCAGATATGTCACTTGAGCAGCTGGCAATGACAATTTTCACTACATGGTCAGCCTTAGGGCAAGAGGGGAACAGGGGCTCCTGCTTTTCAGCCTCTCTCATAGGTTGAAGAGAAAACATATGGCTCCAGCTCTGCTAGCCTCAAACCCAGCTCTAATGATAGTGGTCCTGCTAGAGCCGGTGCTTGCCCCCTACCAGCCAGCCAGCGGAAGGTAATACTTGCTCCAGAAGATAGGATCATCACAGTAGGGTCTCATTGGCTTCGCGGTAGAAATCTCTTAGCAAGGTTTTGTAGCTGCATCTTAAAAAGGATGGCGTGCTAGGAATTTGGAGATGATGGTTGTACTGGGATGAGGTGGCTTTTTTCCCTTTCAGAAACAGTGAGAGAAGGATCCTTTTGCTAAAAAGCTTTCTAAAGGAGTTGCCTTGTGCAAATTTCCTATGAAGGACTTGCCTTCTACTCCAAAATGAAGTTGTTTTACACAGATGAGTTCTTAGGACATGTATTTGTGGCTTAGCACAAATTCTTAGTACAGAGGAGCTTAAAGTTGTGAGAAAGTTATAACATTTTAGTATCATGTAAAATGTTTAGTTCTAATACTCCTGAAAAATGGTCTGATGTGATTGCTCCAAATCTGACCCTGCCCTGCTAATGGTCTCCTCTGGGTTGTTTACAAGTGCTGAGGTTTTGCATGGTGAGAGAAAACAAGGGCTGTTGCTGCTGCCAGGAGGGTTTGTTTGCTGTGGCATGCAACCACTGGTAGCAGTACTCAGTACTGGCTTGCAGTGCCACACCTCAGTGGTGATGCTCAAGTGAGAAAGCAGAACATTTACTTCTCATCGCTACCGGGGAACACAATGAAACACAGCTCCAAGGACCAAGGAACAGGGATACGAAAATTCTGGCACTCAGCACTGTCACCTCTGCCACTGGATGTAAGGGAAAGAAGTGGCACTCCAGGGCTCTAAGCCATCTTCTGGATGAGGGCTGTGGATTGCCTTCAGGGAGGTGAAGTTTCGGGTGGTTTTGCAGAAGTGCCGCCTTGCATTCTGTAAGAAGGGTGCTCCTCAGTTTGTTTTTAAAACTCACCAGCTGAGTGACAAAGTCCATCCTCAGTGTCTGCTGGGTCCAGTGGGGGACATTTCTTGGCACCTGCCTGCAAGAAGCATGTTAGGGTTACAGAGCTGCTACCAGCACAACGGCCACCAGCAAGTTGCTGCGGCTCCTCAGAAATCTCTAGGAGGCTCCAGGGAATAACCAGAGTAAGGCCAACACCTGCTGAAGAGGTGCCTCGGTCCAGGATTGACACTGCCTCACTGCCTGGTAGCAGTAAACCCTGCAGCCAGCCACCCCAGACCTGCCTGGCAGGTCACCGCCCCATGCTCTTTCAAGCCGCTCTTTTGATCCAAAGACACCACAGCTGGACACAGTCTCTTCTCTGCCCTCCTCTGGCACTGGAGATCTCCTCCCAAACTCCTTCAGGGAGCCTTGATGGCTTTGCAGCCTGCCAGATTCCGGAGCAAAGCTCCCTGGCAGCCCAGGGAATGTGCTGGCTGCTCACAGCAATGCCCACAAATTCTGCGCAGTGCTGCACAGAGCTGCCTTTGAAGGGCTCTGCCCGCTCACGGGTAATGGTGGGCAGCCGGCAGCTTCTACAGGGGCCACCCCCACTTTGCTAAGATATCTAACACCAGTACCCAAGAAGGATCATCAGGGAAAATGTAGCGGCTGCTTACCTCTGACTGGCACTCAATCAGACCCTCCATGTTCCCAGCATTTAGTGTCTTTGACTAGGAAAGAAAACAAAGACGCTATATGGGTAATTGAACTATGGTTTAGAAATCAGAGCTTTTCAAAATCACTCTGTGGACAGAGCGGAAAAAATAAAGACACTCACAGTATTACAGCTGCTTAACACTTTCATTAGGAGTTTGATCGGGGGAGCTCTGGACACTCTGGCTTCCTTCGGTCCTTTTGTTTGCCTGTTTATTGATCAGGGAACCAAGAAAGAAAGAGCTTTGTAGAACCGCACCCTTTTTGTCTTTCTCCCCTGCAAGCCAGTCTAGCATTTAAGTATGATCCCGAAGCAACAAGTCAATCATAAAGCCCTTCTCTGGAAGGCATTCAGCCCCGCTGCCCTATCTGCCTCTTGATTAAAACAGAGAAAAAACAGCTTTACATTTTTAATCCACGTAAAAATTGAGCAAGTGCCAATAGCTATGTATGACTGTTAATCTGCAAACACAAGGCTAAGCGAGTCAGTCAGCTCTGCCCAGGAGCTACACTTAGCAGTGGGCACACCTCTGCCCGGTCTCTATTTTTGTGCCTCCCTGTAGAGCTGCGTCTGGAGCACTGCACAGACTCCAACCACAGATTATATCCCAGATATAATAATAATAATAATAACCACAGATTATATCCCAGGCAGTACCTACCCAAGAATTGAGTCCAGCCAGAGCTCCTTCACCTCCCGTGAACTGCAGAGGAAAGCAGAAACAGCATCACTCCCCGCTGCTATTAATCCTTTGAAGAGAGGCAGGCGACTAACCAGTTCTACCCCACGCGTGCTGCCTTATATATGCAGTAGGGGCAGGTGGAAATTCACAGACAGGAAGAAGCATCATGGGGCAGGACTAAGAGGCTATGAAATTTCTGTCTTCCTCTTTCCTTTTAGAGGAGCTACTTTTTTTTCCTTAAAGAAAAAAAAACCTTTGTAGCTGTTACGGGTGGAAAAGATGAGACACTTGCCAGGTAAAGGTTCCATCTAGCATCACCAGTGTGAGGTGGGCTGTGCAGAGGGAGCTGCTGTGTGGGCGGCTGTTCCTTACCATTAAAGGACAGTTGGTACCGTCTGTCCTACGACTGCTCAGAGACCTCAGATTTTGCAGTTTAAAGACACACCACTGGATCAAGTTACACTGGATCAAGAATAGTTAAAAAGATGGGGGAGTGGAATAGCCAAGATTCAGAGAAATGGTTTTGTATATTTTTTTGAAAACTAGTGGCAACAATTTACTGACTGCAAGCAGAAGTAGACACACACTTCGGCAGTGCCAAGTAGCTTCTTGAGAATCTAAGCATTGAATTGCTATAGAAGAAGTGGTGTTATGTGATAATTTAGTAATGTATGATAATATATAATGAAAAATCTTGCTTAAAATATATCTTAGAATTATGTGTAAGGTAATAAAGTTTAGTTCAACTGAGAAGATAAAAAAATCCAGGAAAAATCTACCTTTGCTCTCCCTGTACCTCTTCAGGGTCTGTTGCTGACCCCCCTCCAACCTGGGCACATCAGCAACATAAGGACAACAGTACTCCCTCTACCAGGCCATTATGAAAATTCATCAACATTTCAAGTTAAATGCATGATATTAATTTTACTGATTCATTGACAGAGGCAAATTACAACCTGGTACTCTGGGTACCAGACTTTTGATGTAGTGAAAACCAGAGGCTATGGCTGAGAGTCAAAGGGTTGGGAATATATCAGCAGAGGATTTGGGTGGAAAACACACTTGTGAAACTGTGGTGTCTCTGCTGCTTCTCCCGGTGGATTCTTCACTTCTCATGCGCAGGGGACAAGGCTGTGTCATAGCACAGGTCTTTGCAGATGCATGTTACAGCTACATTTGCTGCTGAATTCACCCTGAAAGCCATTCTTCGCTTAACCACATCAGACCTGGCCCACGTAGTACTGACCCAGGCCTGTCATGTGAAGCAGATAGGCAGTCTCAGCTTGACTCTGCCAGAAATCCAAGGTGCAAAGTTCACTTTTAGTCAGAACTGTGTCCAGAAGGAGAGCTGCCCTGTTTTTGCATTAGGAGATGCTGTAGGTGACCTTTCAAGTCCTCCTGAGACTCATCGTTTCCATGCTTCTGTAGAAACACTGCTCTGTAGAGACACTGCTCTGTAGACTGTTTAGGGCTGAAACTTACGGGAATCTCAATCAATTACTCTGCAGCCCTGTGCATTTACCACTAATCCCCTACCCACTGCTGTAACTGATTTTTTGTTAATTAGCAGTTCCGTGACAACTGTCATTTCCCCACTAAATTCCTTGGGCCCATGCGTGTTCTTGCGGAAATATTGTCATCCTGCACCGCGTTCTCCTGAGAATTTCTTCCGAGGCTCCCTGGCAGCTGCAGCACCCCTGCTGATAGTCCCAGCAGGATTCCGGGAACAAGGGGCATCTATTTTTCAGTACGTCTGTTAAATGTGTATTGAAACACATTTGTCCGTGTTAAGTGTCTTACAGGCTTAGGGAACCTGTGCCGTTCAGTTCTGCCTTGCCCTCGCTTCTAGCACTGAACACAGATGTATTTCTAAGCTCAGTTTGTTGCATGGTTAAGACATAGAGTTTGATCTGCAAAAAGTATGACTGGTGAAGAAAATGGGAGTTTAATGGGTAGCGATTAGCCAGGCCAGAAGCTTAGATTATAAATAGGGCTCAGCTGTACACAGGGCATAATGCTTTGCGTTTCCCAGGAGGAAAAGATACAGTAATGGGTGGTGTATTGATAGCACGTCACCAGACTGTCTGTTGGCGCACATTGCAGTATCTCTATCTAATTAGTTCCCATCTAATGGCCTTATAATGGCCGTTGTACATGGAAGGTTCATGTATAGACCTGCCTGCCCGTATGGAAAAACATCTGACTTTTTTTTTTTATCCTCCTGATATAATTCTTTGTTTTATAGCTCTTTTATGGTGTGTATAACAAACACTTCATTTGTGCCCAAATTACTTTAAAGTGGCTTATTTCATTATGAACAAACATGCCCCATATGAATAGTGGGCATCCTAAAAAGCTATGGCTTGGTGGAGTAATTGTATGGCCACTCAGAACAAAGCTCGGCTGTACCTGTGAAACGCAGGAAGTGAGCATGTGCTGGCTCCTGTCAAGCACCGCAGAGCTGTGTCGGAAGAACTGCTGTGCCAGTTGGGTGAAGACAGGAGGACAGCATAGCATGAGCTGCCCTCACACCTACCAGCCAGAGCAGCTTCACAGCTTCCTCCACCAGTGTGTAAAGGGTAACTCAGATGTAGCTCCCAAAGCAGATCTCCACACCAAATACTAACAGAAAAGGCCTGTCATATGGGAGGTTTACAAATGAAAGTCCCCCACATGAACAGCTGATTCTCTCCCTGAAGAGATTGATTCCCTCTCTACCACCCATCTCTGCTTTGCAGACTCAGAGCCTTTGCTGTGGTCTGCCCCTCAGTTTAGTACCGATCTTACACCACGATGTATTAGAGCAATGTGTTTGTTGTACCACAGTGGTTGCCCTAGGGTGAGCAGAATAGATGGCAGAGGGCTTGGTCACACCCGGAGCTGTTTGCAGGTGATGTGCTTCTCCAGCCAGCTCTGACTAAGTGAATACACTCTCCTCAAAAGACACGGGACGTTGACACAAAGATCAGGACGTGGTCGAGGGGGTGGACTTACAAGGGTTTTGTAGAACTAGCCTGTGTATGAGCTCTTCTCCTGTACATCAGGTTGCTTCTCCAAGTTCTGCTGAAGTCCTTTGCATTCACTGGAGGGAAAGCAGAAGTGAGGAGTCCCACAGAGCAACTGACCATGGGTAGATCCAGGCTTCTCAGGACTGGGTTTGCTCCTCGAGATGTGAAGCATTTTCCTTATAGAAACCAGGATATCAGATTGATGCCTCTGCTTTCCTCTGGGCCCAGACAGCGCCTTTCCCCTTCCAGGCCATGGCTGCTTTTTGTGATCCACTCCCAAGCACTTTGCCCAGACGGTTTTTAGAGAGAGGGCTTATGCAGCGCTTGCTGCCAACACAGACCAAATGGTGATTTCCCCCCTTTCTGTGAGCTACAGTCAAGCTAGACTTTTCTTTTCTCCTCTCTCCTCCTACATTACAATCCTCCTCAGTGAAGGACTCCAGACACACCATAGCATCAGCTATGCTGGCAGCATTGCTGTGACGAGAAAGGAATCGGGTGCTGATAGTAAACAAAAGAACAAAAGAACAAGTCTGCTGTGGCCGGAAAGCGTCTGTTTCTTCTCTCCTTATCAAGCCACAAATGGGAAAATCCCAGCCACAGCCCACTTGTTCATTTCTACTCCTTTCACAAATGTTTGACATGACGGCTCTTAGAAATGAGTGAGTGTGTGAACGAATCCTGACAACTGCCTTCGCCCTATTGATGTACCAGCAAGGATGCATCAAGAACGTAGTGTGAGAAGGGTACAGCGGGACGAGCCGGGAGCAGGGACACTTTCAAGCCCATATAGAGCAGAAAGAGCCTTGATCAGTGCCTCCTCATGTGAAAAAGGGGTTGTGTTCCAATTTGTCTTCACTGGCACAACTGCAGTCTCCCCAGGGGACAATAGGAACGTTTACCAAAATAAGGAAAGCAGTTTTGCTGAAGTCAGAGAGTTGTTGGTTTGGGTTGGTTGGGTTTTTTATTTGTTTTTGTTTTGTTTTTTGGAAATAGAAGTTCTGCATGGTCTGTCCATGGATTTAAAGAACAGGGTGGCATGTGGGTTGCTGGAAACAAGTTACATTTCTACATGTCTTCTGAACAGGGCTCTCAGTTCCTACCACTTTCCAGAATGTGTTGTGGATTGCATAGGCACAGGAGTTCAGGGTTTGATCACGGAGAAGGGGGCGTCCTGAGCTTTGACCAGACCAGTCCCTACCTCCTATATGTAACAGTGCAGAATGAAGAACCATGAACCCAGCTTGTGCTGAACTCCTGCAGGATTAGTCAGGTGGGATCTGGGCTCTTGCTAACATTGCCTTTGGAAAGTGAAACCCACAGTCAGTTTTTCCTTCAGTTTTTCTATCCTCAATTAGATATCAAGGTTAGATCGCAGTGTGGGTTAGATTGCACCACCCTTTGAGACACTGGGTTACTATTGCATAGGAAAAAGTTATAAATCAAAACCAATATCATAGACACAGCCCAAGGTGTATTTTGTGCTCTTCCCATGACACCTTTTGGTTCCATTTGCTTTGCAGGATGATTTGTTTATTCTTTCATGGGTGCTCCCCTCCAGGACTAAGTTGACAGTTCTAAAGGTTTTTACTTGTCATTATGGTTCTAATGGGTGGGGTGTTTTGGCTGTGGAGGGTGGGTGTATATACACCACTTCTCCAAAGGGCCTGTGCTGGTGTTCAGCTGTGTCTGAATGCAGCTTGCTGTTGTATCTTAGCATCAGGCAATTGAAGTTGCCCGTCACTTCTGACTGAGTGGATGCAGATCTAAATCTTTGATTCCTTATAATAAACAACAAGGTAATAAAGACTGTGTGTAATTATTATTTTCAAGATTTCAGGTTGAAAGTACTCAAAAAGTATTGAAAAGTGAGATGCTACTCACTTTTTTTTTGTTACACCAAGCAGGTTTCTCACTTATTTTGCTTCTTTATGTTGTCCATTTGCAAATCAGAAACTGTGATGGAGCTTTTCTGCCAGGTTCATTTGTTCTTAAGGACAGATTATATTTCTTACTGATTCCAAATAGGTGTGAATCTTGATTTCACTTTTCAGGATTAATACAAATGTTTCCTTTTTTGATGCAGGCTTGTATTTCTCCTGCTTCTGCACCTTGTGTTTTGTTTTGAATTTCAGCATCAAAATTATCTCAGATCTCAAAATGAGAATTGGTGGAAAACAGACCTAACCTAGATCTCAGTTCTAACATGAGATTTTCAGGTGCAAGTTGTCTCACTTTCACACAAAATATGATCTGCAGACTGCCAATGGCCTAGGAGACAGTTTGGAATAAGACCAAGAACACTTGGCCCAAATCTAGTTTGGGGTTTCATTGTGTATGTGCCCGATTGATACAAAATCTAGAAAAGAAGGCCAGGCTTGGGAGTGGCAAGACCTTACAACTTCCCTGCAGAGCAGGAGCTGCTCCAGGCATAGCAAGCACCCATGGCTGTGAAGACGGCTGTCACCACGGGCACCCAGAAGGAGCAACCAGAAGTAGCTGGGATTTCCCCATCATTCGCTCCCAGTTGGCCTGCTCCAAGCCCCAGTGGTATGATGGGAATATCTCCACATTTTTCATCATAGTGATGCCCCTGCGAGTTTGTCATTCCTGTGTTGCACCTGCCTCCTAAGTAATAAGCAGAACTGTAACCAGATCCTCATCACCGCTAAGTTAACCATGAATGGGAATATTTATGACCGCACACCTTTAGGCAAAGTCAGAGTCAGGCAAAGCAAATCTTTGTAAGTGCAACTTTGCTGGCTACAGTTAAACTCCCCTGAGCACATCTGACCTCGTACTTCAGGAGAGTTATTTGCTGTCATGCCCTGTCCTTGTGCATGCACATCCACACACAGCAAAATAAAATGTTCTTCTGGGAAGTTTTGGCCACCCATCAAAATCAAGATGATAAATTCAAAACAAGCATCTCCATATTAGCCGGTGATTGCCATATTGTTGCTACTAGCAACAGCTGCTGTGTTAGTGTTTTATATAAACACTCAAATTTTGTCTTGCTATCCCATTTTAAAGTGCGACTGCCTTATGAGGATTTCAGAAAGAAAACACTTCTTATGGCACGGGCTCTGCCTCCTGGCGCAGGGCACCACAAAGTCTCTGGGAATACAGGACTGTTGCCGTGGAGGGTACATGCAGAGAGTGGAGATGCCTCGCACCGCATCTGCTGTGGGGCAGGGCAAGCTTGCCTCAGGCACCAGCACCGGCCAGCACAACGGGGGTGTGGGGGTGTGAGCAGGGGGGTGGCACCAAGGGCTGCCCTGCCTGGAAACAGGGCAGCCAGGTCCTCACCTCAACGTTTGTAGAACACAATGATTTTTCCAGACCAGGAATAAGAGTAATTCCCACCCTCCAGAGCATGCAGCACCTGGGATCTCCTGCTAGTGAGAGTGGAGTGGGGGGCAGAAAAAAATACTTTTGAGATTGAGTTCAGCTATATCAGCTCATTGCTGGAGAGGGCTCGACATGAAGGCCAGGCTGTTCTGTTCAGGCCTCCTGCGTTCCTGCAAAGTTGGCCATTCATTACTGATGCTGCCATGCAAACCAGGTGCTGTTACGGTTCATTTGCTTATTCCACTTGTGTGAGCCTGCTCTGAACCATGCCTTTGCTTTCAGATCTGCAGTCACTGCAGAGATAACAGTAAGAAGCATGTAGAGGAGGTACCGGCATGCCACCACATCCATTTCCCTGTTCAGTGGTGGCTGGGGCTCGAACAGAAGATTTTGTTCTTCCTTTCCACTTCTTTTAAAGGTTTTGAGCATTATCTTTTCTCCCATTTATCAGATGAGTATTTCTTTGGAATTTTTCTCTCTGAGAACTGTCAGTGTGTGCGGGCTTACAGTCATGAACTGCCTTATTTAGTATTAGCAAGAAAGTTTGCAAGGGGAGGATATATCTTTAACTGGATAGGTGCAAACCCCTTCCTTAGGTCTGAAAAGAAAGGCCTGTCTTCAATCTAAGGACAAGTTGAGAGAAAATGCTCTGAAGATACACTAATCAGTTACATGGTTACTTGTTGAGATAAGATAGGTTCCCTAGAAATACCTTAAGAAAGGTCTTTTCAGAGAGACATCGAATCCTCTTACCTTGAGGCACCATAGGATAAAAATGCTAAGCCAAAAGATGTGCAGTCCAGCAACTGCTGTAACGTTTGTGTAAACCAAAGACCATATTGCTACATAGAGTCTTGGTATTGCTTGTGCAACACCGTGAACCGATCCTGTCCTTGTGTAACTCACTTGAACTTAGTAGTCAGAGAGTAAGAATGGACGCTCATTATCCTTTAAGTTGTGGCAAACCTAAGATGCCGGTACGTTTGCGAGGGGGTTCTACTTCCGTTTGGTAGGTTACAAGGCAAAGTGCCTATTCTTACTGTGTTACACACAGATCCCCAGAGCGCATCTTTCAAACATAACCTCCTGGAATTATATAGGTCGAAGTCAGCCACCTCCAATGCTATACTGAGCAAAAATGTTTCCTAACTCAGGCATCGAAATACATCTCACTGTAATTGACTCCTGTCAGCTATTTTAGGAGAGCCAGATGTGATAGAAGAGAAGTTTGAGAGGCCTGTGTTATGTTTCAGTGGTTGTCCTGCCTCCCTGAAACATTTCTGTTTGCTTCGAGAACCAAGCAGTCCCACAGTTTTCTTTGGATGAGAGTGTGCTGCAACATAAACCTGTCATAACTGTGAGACTGACATGAATAAACAATGCAGATAATATATCTGTTCTGACCTTAAATGAAAAATCCTAATGAACGTCACAAGCATGGAAAAAGTTGTTACTTTAACAATTGAACAGGCTTACTCATTAAACCTACAGTGCTCAGTAATCCCTCTATTAGGGAATTTTCAGACTAACCAAAAACTGTAATTGCATCTTGTGTCGGGGTTTTGTGGGTGAACGAACCCCAGGAGATGCTGTGTTTTGCCCTTTGAATTTCAATGCAACATCTGAAAGGTAGTTTGCCTTCTTTCTGCCTCAGTCACTCATGAATAATGTGCTGAAAACAAAAGGTCACTGCACCGTATAAGGTGAACCACTGTATACAGGAGAACCTCGCAAAGAGTTTGGCAGCTGTTGCCTCTTCCGTATTTGATGTGCCAGGCAGCAAAGGAAAGACCTTAATTTTAGCCTTAGTGACAAACATTTAGCAAACGAAGGCATTTAAAATACATCACCTATGAGGACAATATGTTCTTTTCTGGACATTCCTTGTGTCCCTTGAGTCTTTGCAGTTCTATTTACCACACTGAAAAGTAACAGTCACCTCTGGCCAGATCAAAGACTCACTTATTTTAAGCATGCAGCTTATTGTCAGGAGGAAATATGACAATGTCACGATGAAATAACCATTCAATATGGTAACTGAACTAACCATTTTATCTAGTCTGTAATAAAACTGTTTCTGAGCATGAACACCCCTGCCTTTGTCTGACCTCTGGGGAGCCATCTGACAAGGGACCCCAGCACAGTCACAACAGAGGCTACGCTTTGAACATCAGGCAGACAGTGAGATATGGTGTCACATGATGTCTACATGCTCTCTGAGGAGCTACTTCCTTCAAAGTGAGCTTGGAAAGGGCTGCATGGCACTGCAGTCATTGCAACCGTTTGAAGGTACCTTCAAGCTCTTAGCCTCCTTAGTGAGACAGTTTATAAGACCCCTTAGCAGAAAGGGTCTAATCGTGCTTGGGGTTGAGGAGCCTCAGGGGCAGCTTCACAGAAAGCCCCAGCACACACAGCTATCCCCTTTAAGACACTGGAGTCTAACTTCTCATATACAATAATCTTCTTCCTCTATTTTTCACTTTCCTAAGCCAAATTCTTTGTCTTTAGCCATGCAGAACTTCTATCAGATTTAAATGGATTTAGTCCGTTGCACGCTTTGAATCTTGGACTTCTAGCCTCGCAGATGAAGCTTATGTGACTGCACTTCTTTCCCAGGTGTTTTTTTTACTCCTCTATCACCCCCAGTAACTTCTAGTCTCTACATTAATTTCAGCCACAAAAGGCAAACGAGCAACTCTTCTCCAAGCCAGTTAATTTCCTACAACCATTTCGGAAATTAGTGGGTGGTGGAGATTTTTTCCCTGAGAAAAAGGTCATTAAACAATCTCGGGTGGCTAATCAGCATGTGCATCATGGTCACCCAATTGCTGTACCCATAGATCTGAGTTAGCTGTGCTGTGCCTGTGCGTGGTGGAGATCAAGGTCTTTTCCGTGAGGTGGATCAGGGCACAAAGGACACAAGCCTGGAAACATCACGCAGTTGGTTCCACTGTTCCCACAAGAGCAAATTCAGATTTTCAGATAAAGTTTTGGTGACTGCATTCAGGTTTTGAGCTACAAAGATGAGGGAACAGAGGATGAAAGGTGGTTAGATGTACAGCCCATTCTAACTATCATAAAGGCCTGTGCCAAGGCGTTGCCCCGTCATCAAATACATGTCTGAAGGGCTGTTAAAATATACAAGAACTTCTTGTATATTCAACATACCAGAAGTGCTGAAGGTAAGAGGGAGCTGCCAATTTTTGTAAACTTCATATTAAATCTTCTAAAAAACCACGGGGACAGTGCCTGTAGGAATGTGTGTATGGAGGTAGACTTCTTGCTCAATACTCTTTATGATAAGCCAGAGAACATCCTCTTCCATCAGTGTGACACTGTGTGACCACCGACATGTTCTGTATATCAAAGCACTTGATTCAGTTCATCACTTTTAGGCAAAGAGCATAGACAAGTGCTTAGTGGGACACGCTGAGCTGGGGTGTGAGCTGAATACCTTTGGTACCAAGGTAGAAATCTCTCCTTTATTCTTATAATTAATAGAAGTATCCCTTTCCTCTACTCTTATCATAAGCAACTGATAAAATCAATGGCATTGGGACTTATGTATCACTTCACAGCTAGAAATTCCCCTCTTCCATTTTCAGTACACTGGAGTACCCGATCAAGAGACAAAGGCTCATTTCATACCCCAAGGATTACTTATGTTTAACAGTGGGGGAAGAATCCCATAACACATGGGAGCGATATCCTCCCTTGGTCAGCCAGGGATTTTTGCTGAGCTTACCCCAGAGAAGTTTGGCTGGGCTTTGGCCAGTATTCTATGTAGATAAATAGACTTCAGTGAAACTAAGGAAAAAAGATGCCTGTACTTTCTAGCTTCGTTTCTAAAAGCTGAATTAAGTTGTACTGATAGAAAAAAAGAAAAACAACGACTTTTATCAACTTGAAATTAGTTGCTTAATTTCTTACACAGAGGTAATCCTCTAAAAGGAAATTAAGGTCTGCCACTGTGGTTAGTTTTTCTCTTCCTTCTCTTTTTTCCCCTACTTTATTACTGCTTAGCAGATCCTAGTTTTAGTTCCTCAAAAGGCAGTTTTTGTTGGTTCTCTTTTTCTCCATGTGTAAGTTTTGCAGAGTGAATTTTCCCGCCAAAAATGCCTTCCCTTGCAGGGGTTTGTTTCTGGCTGTTTCTGTATCCGTGCGGGTGTAAATGAAAAGGGCCAGTTCCTGCAGCCGGGCTCTCTGTGCACCCTAGGTATAAGACACCACCATTCCGATTCAGGCGGCATTCAAAACCAAACAAGGGTAAGCGACCACAAAAATAGGAAAAAATCTCAGGCTTTTGGTGCTGGACTGTGCCTTTATGAGAGAACACCTCTAAAAGCCTGCTGTCATGAAATATTCTATCACTTTTAGTCAGATTTTCTGTCCTTAAAACAGGGAATTTCCATGAGAAACCACAGACTTTCACAATGATACCCGTGTACGAGGGCTCCACTTTATTTGGTCAATGTACCACCCTAGTCTCTGTTCCTTACAAAAGAAGAGGGGATGGAAACGGCATTTCCTCTCTTGTGGCACTTGCCATGACTTCTGCGCCGTCTTGGCAGGAAGGGGCTGGAGCTGGCCTTGGCGGCTGTGGGCCACATCATTGTGCTGAGGAGCTACCGCTGAGGGCTCTCATAAGGAAGTGAAGTCTAGGATCAGATCCTCAAAGATATTTAGGGAGTTACTGGCTTTTTAAACACCGGCCCACCCTGATTTTAAATAGGAGTTGGGAACATAACTGCCTTGGCAAATTTTGGAGGAGATCAGCGTCAGGGAGAGAGCAGGCAGGCTCTGGCAATGTGAGGTATAACTCCTTTCAGTTCGCCCCTCTTCACGAGCACTGCACTGAGCGTGGCTGAGATAAAACTAACGTGCACTAGGGCAGTGCTTTTCACTGCGATCCCTTTTATTTTCACTACCAGTAAAAGGAGGTACAGAGAGTCTATCTACATCATGCACTCCCCAAATCGTTTCTACAGAAAAGCATGACCTAGACCACATGTGGTAATCACAGAGGATGTACTTGGTGTCAGGGTGCTTGTCTGAAATACCAGGTCTGGGGACACAGAGGAAAAAGGGGTGGGGATCAGCATCTATGTTTTGATTTGTCCCAGAAATACTGCACAGGAATGCTGCAAAGCTGGGACTCAGAGACAAGTTGCTCCAAATGGTGATTGAACCAAGTTTTAGTCAATAAGTCATCTTCAAAAACATGATTATGATTCAAAGGTCTACTACCAGCCAAAATCATATGAGTAGATTTCTTTGTGTCCCCAGCAGAACCCTGCTCTAAATGAACTCTGCCTTGCACTAACTAGCGGAGCCACAGTGAGATGTTTCCTTTAGTGTCATTTCCTTTACTGTAACTAGGCACTGGATCGCTGAGATCCTTCGGCACATCTCCACCTCGGTGCCACACTCTATAAACCTTTAACAAGACTTTGACATGCTAATAATCTTGTGCACAGGCAGAAGCCTTTCCTTCTCCACAAACTCGATGTTTGACCACATGAAAATGAGGAATGTATTACTTTCTTTGATAAGTGGTGTTATAATGCACTGTAAAATGTAAAATATAAATCCTGCTCAGGTCTTGCAGGAATTCAGGAGGTGTTTGGGTCTGCTCATAAAACATGCAACAATAACAAAAGTGTAGAGAAAACCAGGAAACCATCCTATTGTATCATCTGATCATGGATAACATCACTTGCACATGACATAACTGGTTTGCACTACAGACTCCCCAGTCACCACTGGGCCTCACCCCATTAATGCTGATTCCTACTAACCAGCTGTCCTAGGTGAGAGTGCATGTATGCTCACACTTCTCTCGACACCTCCAGGAATGGCTACACTTCAGCTCAAAAGCAGCTGGTAACAGATCTCCAATGTACCCACTGACTGTAGCTCTTTGTGGAAAGGAGTTACAGATGTTTAAGAGGGGAATTGATTGTGATCCCTGGTTTTCCTGTATATAAATGTTTAAATCTTTCCTCTGAGGGACCCACAAACATTCTCAGTGTCTTTGATGGTCAGCATATGGAAAGCTACAGAGCAATACAAATACCTTTGCATTATTTTCTTAAAGTCCACTTGGCTTTTAGGGAGTTAGAAAGTACCAAACGTTCTCAAAGACCTTCCCAATCTTCAGTTGCCATGGAAACACTTTGTTGGCCTGTCCAAATAAAAAATAAATGCAGGAATACTTTAGACAACATTCCCACTAGTACCAACCAGCAACAACAGCAGCCACCGTGCTAAGAACATCTGACAGCTGACAAATCGGCTGCCTCTGAGCAGGGAGGAGGAAAGCGGTTTAGTCAGTTGAACAGCTTCCGCCTGTACTGGGGCACATATTGCTCCCAGGCCCATGAGATGGGGAGGCAGCTGTTGACAGAGATGCTGGGTGAGGAGCTGGCAAATATGCATCTTTATCTTTGAGATAGATAGCCACTCACTTGGTGCAAGCCATCATGACTAGTATTTTGACTCAAACCTTACAGTGACATAGGGTTCGAGTCCCTCCACTGGTGCATGGTGGGAGGGACTATGACAAGGACATTTGGCTGACATCTTCAAGGAGACAAACATCAAGTAATTATTAACAAAGGGAAAGAATTCTTGCATACATATGGAAGTATGGGATTCTTCTCTTTTTCTTCCTCATTTTCTCTTTTCAGACCATGGCCGGATGGTGGGGTGGAGTAAGAAATGCAGATACCAGTGAAAGTCACACATTAATGACATGCAGAAGTTGGGAAGATGAAAGAGCTCTGATCAGACACTTTACCCAAGTAGTGCAATGCCCATAGTTGAAAGCAATGGTAGCATGGAGGCCAGAGTCCCCTGCGAAAGAGACAGGAAAAGTGACAAGCAGAAAGAAAACCTGTCCTCCTGCTGCTCAGGTGGTTTTGTCTGTCTTTCCATTTGCTCTGCCCTTGGGAGACAGATCCAAAGCCACAGTATAGACTGTCAAGAGGGAAGACAGGCTGGAAGGCATCTACAGGGTTTCTACAGAACGACCTGAAGTTAGTGAGAAAAGGCTATGCATCATGCTTGCTCTGAATGAGGACAGGGAACAAAAGTATCTTCTGTAGGCTGTCTTTATTAATTCTCTCTGTTCCTTTTTTCCTCCTGTTTGTGGACACTTTTGTCCCAAACAGAAAGGGAATGAGAATCTATGACTTTGGCAGGAAAGCTGTCCAGTTATGGCCATCTCCCTAGACTTGCCTGAAGATGGGTTGTCACTTTTCTTCCACTCAGATTTATAAACATAGCTAATTCTCCTTGACAGGGTCTTAGGAGCCCCAACTTTCAAACTCAGGGTCACAGACAACAAAATCTGAAGGTCTTCAGTTTTGTGTCAGGGGAAATTTAGGTTGGATATCAGGAAAAATTTCTTTACACAGAGGATCATTAAGCATTGGAGCAGGCTGTCCAGGGAGGTGGCGGAGTCGCCACCCCTGGAAGTGTTTAAAAGACTGTAGATGTGGTGCTGATGGACATGGTTTAGGGACCCTGGCTGTGCAGGGTGAACTGTTGGACTCAATGACCTTAAAGGTCTCTTCCAACCAGATGATTCTGTGATTCTGTGATACTGTGAAAGGATGCATGTGCATGCCCAATAAAGCAATAAAGGTGTCTCTGGTTTCCCTCTAATAAAGACCTGGGAAATTACGTTGAAGAAAAAAGTGATCTTGATTGCCGAGTCAAACTGGGAAACATCCACTTCATGGTTGCATGGGCAAACCTATGTTAGCTGCCTTGACTCCATGGTTCTCATAATGTCTCTGTTCATATGGCTACCTAGATTTTTTTTTCCAGTCTCATGCTGGATTTGAAATGAATGCAGAAGGAATAGACTTAAGATAAATGTAAATAAGAATCTTATCTTTCTTATTTTAAAAATGTTGACTGCATCTCATCACAACCCATGTGATGTTTTGTAGCACAGTTTTATTTCTGCATTGAGGCATGCAGCCACCACCCAGTTCTCTGTGATTGTGTTTCCCCTCCACACTGTCCAGTTTCTCTTGTCTTTTGCCCATCCAACCTGAGGGTTTTTTCCTGGAAATGGATTCCTCACCAGACATTATTTACCTCAGGATTTCCTGGAATAGGTTTCACAGGAGGGGCAGAAGGGCAGTTACTTCTGCAATTTTTGGAGATGTTTTCCTACGAGGGTCAGCATATCCATAATGCAACATCATTTCACAGAGAATGATGTTGCAATTAAAATCCACCCACTGAATTTAACTTTCGTTTTACTAGTTTGCAACAAAAAACAGGAAAGTGGCCCAATATTGGTAAGTCTGTGACTGACATTAAATGTCTGTCCAGCCTGATTTTCCTACTGCTGTTTATTTCAGTGCAGCTCTTTAATCTTCCCTTGCAGTTTCTTGGGAAATACTTTGGAAAACTGGAGTTTTGTACCATCTGGACAGAATTTTCTTCTGAAAATTTTTAAGACACAGAAATTTTTCATGGGATGAGTAAAGTGTTTATCACTCAGTTCACCATCCCTTATGTGAAAAGATCAGAAATTCCACATGGAAGAGGGGCCGAGGAGGGCAGGAAGGTTTGGGTTTGGACGTCAGTCGCCAAGGGCTAGTAAGCCTCAATCCCACCCACCCTTCAGCTCTGAGCACAGACTGCAGGCTTCTCCTGGAGCACCACTGGTGCTGCATGTGCCTGCACCAGCCCAGTTCCATCCCGGGATGAAAAAGCTCTTCTCCTACACGGGATATCCACATGACTGGCCTTTGCCCTTCCATTTTCCCATTCTTACTTCTGCTGAATATAAGGCTGCTGTTCATCTGGAGTCTCTCCATACCAATATAACGCCTGCCGGGACTGCATGTCGGGATCGTTCCTCAGAGTAGTCATGGCAATGTGTTCAGGGCAATGACCAGGGCTTTTCCAAATCAGCACACTCCTCTCTTAGCTCTGGCTGAGACTGTGCAAGGCTGACATGGCAGCACCCGGCCCTATCATGTACAGTGGCAACTTTGTGTCAGTGAAAACAATCTTGCCATCAAACCCCAGCTAATTTGTCATCTGGGCCCAGCTGACGGCCACAGGTAGTTTCAGAGCTTCTTCAGCTTCCTGCTGGCTGAAGGGTAGGTGAAGGCCTGAGGTGCCTCTTACACCCGATCTCATGGTGCTTCAGAGGACAGTGATGCCACGTCTCCCATGCTTATTCTGAAGAAAATGTGGAGCATAGACATTGAGGGGGGAGGGGAGGGGCATCATCTCCCTGATCATACAGGAAGGGAGGCTGGAGGCCAGGACCACATCCCAGTGGTACCAAAAGGACCAGCCCAAAAAGGAACTCTCTGTTGCTCTTAGGTATTTCTAGCAAGAGGCTGCCATTGCCCCCAGGAAAACACAGGTTGCAATGGACAAAGGAGATGAAGTGGAAGAAAGGCAGTGTTCCTGTCCTCCTTTGGCAGATTAAAAGCAGAGAAATGTTAACATGACTAAAAGCTTGTCTGACTGACACAACGGTGCATGAAGCCAGATGATGTCTTTATGGTAGTCCCTTTCAATCCTGGATATCTACATCCTGTACAGCTGCCACTTCCTGGTGAGACCTATCATGAAATAGAGAGGACTCAGTGGTTCTCTAGATTTTATACAGGCCATCCACTTCTTCCAGAGCTGTCACAGCCTGCAATTCAGGAATGCTTACAGGAATGATGCTTACTGGTGTTCAACCGATTTTAGACAACCTTTAGGTAAAAGCAAATCCGTGGTCTCCTTTGACCAGGAACGACCACTTTTCTCTTGGTAGGAGTACGCAAAAGATGTACCCCTGCACATCTGCCCTTCTTGTTCCAGCTGTCTACACATGCACACCTCTCAGCACACTCTCCTGCAAATCTGGCCTCGCTGTTGTGGTGCTACATGTTTACATGGCCTGTTTACAAAGGGGTGAAAATAAATTCAAAATAATGTGGTCACAGTCTAAATACAAATTGGTGCCTCTACTTTCACTTCCCACATTCTGATACAAACCTGAAGTAGCCCAAATAGGATGGCAGATGAGTATTATGCCATACAACCCAGCACAGCTGGGTGTGAAATGTCACCAAAATTCACCCTAAAGTGGCAACAGGGATGCTGGTGGGCCAGACAAAGATAAGAGAACTAGAGTATCTAAAGATGCATACCTCCTGCTCTCTTCGTGCCTGAATGCTGCCTTCGCACTACACACAACCGACAGCTCACCAAGACCCAGCCTGTGTTCAGGCAGAAGGTTGTGCGGCAGCTGCAAAACGGAGCAGCAGGGACTCACTTCTAGGCTGGCTTCTTAGGACACCCATGGGAACCATCTCTGGGAGGATCATTTCACCGAGCCTTGGGAACGGAGGCCCAGAGTCGCAGCAGGAAGAAATCAGCAGCAGTGAGTGCTGTGAAGACCTGCTGACTGGCACTGCCATGGCTTCTGACCTATGACATATGTCTCTGTTTTTCCCCTCCATCCTGCCAGTTACACTAGCATTGGTGTCCCAACACTGAAAGCACAGAAGCGTGAGACAAACATAATATCCCTTTTCAGGATGATGGTTTTAATCAGTTTTGTGTGTGTCAACACAAGAGTTTGCTGAAGGAACACAGACTGAACCCTTATTGCTCGAGGTGCTGTTCAAACACAGCACAAAATAACAGGAGGAATTCTGTCCTACACACAGCACAGAGGGTCAGCTGGAACTGACTCTTTCTTCCCATTAACTCTGAAAGGGCTTAAACCACAGGCTTAGATGTTCAGTATTTCCCAAACCGTACACGTGCGGTGAACACATGGTACCTACAGAGTAGCATACACAAAGTGAATGGTAGCATGCTTCCTTCAGTGTAAGAGGAAAACTGGAGGGACTCTGTTGTCCAGGTGAAGAAATAAACTGAGGCGGAATAAAAACTTCTTCTAGCTCTTCTTTGTAGAAAAGTGCTTCTTTCAGTTCCTGATAAAGAAAGACATCCTCCTTGTGCAGTTCTTAGGTCTCTTCTATTGCACCTATATTGCTCACATAACAGCAGTAGCACCTTGCTCTTAAACTGTTCTCCCCAGCAGTAGCTCTCTGCTCTTTCATGCCCTGAGGTGCATCTCATTTACTCACCTAGGTTCAG
>NW_010419100.1:29106-42993 GCF_000710305.1 Buceros rhinoceros silvestris
AGGTTCATCAGCAAGGGTCTGTACCGCTTTCATGCCTCCCTCGTGACAAAAGAAGCCTGAGATTCCCAGGTCTGACTTTTCCTGACTGTTCTGTAATAGCTGCTTTAGGCTCCTGTCATGCCTCTGGGGATACTCTAAGCTGAGTTCTCCCCTGCTTTGCTCAGGGCATGGGGAGTGCAAAATGCTCCCAGGCTCACACAGCAGTTGGGTTTATGCCTCCAGTTCGACCAAACAGAATGTAGAAAGGCAAAAAAAGGGATGAGAGCAGAGGCAGATCTGCAGTTGTGATTACACATGTCAGCGAGGGCTCCTGTGAAGATTGTGTAATAGCAGTGCAAGTGAGAGGACGTTCCAGCCCACTGTGCATTCAGAAAGCAATTGCTGGTGACAATTCTTTATGCTCTCCTCCTCCTCAAGAGAAACTGTCAGGTTCCAAGGTGTCACATTTTTTGTTTGCGTGTGGGAGGCTGATAAACTAGAAGTGGGGTCTGCTTCCTTGTGCTGAACTAAGCATGCAGGCAGGGAGAAAGCAGTCCTTTTAATCTGACCCGATATAATAATTTTTAAACCTGCAACAATCTGGAAATGGAAAGGCAAAAGTTTGCCCACTCTCACCTCACACAGACTGGGGGCCTTTGCCCATCTCTCTCTTTAACCCTGCCAAGGACTCTTGAGAACAAGGGTTTCGGGATCCCTAGCCCTACAGAATGGAGAAGATAGATAACCACAGCAGCTCATGTGCTGAGTAACAGGCACATCAGAGAGGTTTTCTCTGCAAAGCGGGTTCACGTGACCAACAGCATCATATGATCTGCGGCAGCTGGTCAGTGTCTTGCCTCAGTGCCTAGTGGCTTGTTGCACAAACGTGAAAGTTTTTTACGACTCAGATATGCTCAGTTTCTTTTAAATGAGCTCTTCATTTCGTTGCCAGTCAAGTGACTTAGCTTGGCTTGTGTTATTCTTTTGAAAGTGACTGTGTGCCTTTTGCTGTTTGAGAAATTTGCTGATTTGCTCATTCCCATGACCAGAATTCTCCATTTGCTGGGACATGTTGGTCACCATTGCCCCACTGGGTCTTCCCCCACTGCTGAGATGACCATTGCTTGTGTCGTCCCCTCAGCAGCTGACTGACTACTTAGTGATTACAAACCACAGTGTATTTGAAAAAGCCAGAGGTGTGTTTCAGATTATCTGGTGACACAGAGAAAAGCCTACAGATGCCATATCCATGCTTCATCAACTCGCATTCAGCCAGCCCAAACGGAGGCAAAATCTCTTCTCTTGGAATCCTGAGAAACTGCTATTTGTCAACATGACCTTTGGATGACTTCAAGCTACATTTTTACACTTTCCACTTGGGGGTTTTAACATTTCACAGATCACTTCAGGCCTTTGCAGACCTTCAGAAATGAAAACACAGATGATAAAACCTGTATCCATCAGCCCAAATACAAACAATTCTTCTTTTCTGTGACATATTGCTGACACTCATGCAAGCTGCATTTTAAATATGCTCAACACCATTTGTGTTCATCAGACCAAGTCACTGGGGCACTTTTTCTCTGTACAATGTTCCTAAGGTACCTCAGTGTCCCCTCAGGTAAGAGCCTCAACTGGTTGCAAGCAGCACCTCTGCCATCCTCCCCACCTTCAGGACAAAAGAGAAATGGAGAAGATGGTCTTTGCAAGGTGAGAAAAAGACTTGCCTGAGGTGGCTTCATTCTTTTCCAGGTCTCCTCAAATCCTGACTGGTCCTTGAGACTACTGCCAGCCAGCTCACAGGCCTCTCTCTGCTTCTTGTCTCTGCCGTATGAGGCATCTTAGCATGGGGTCTCATGAGAGAGATACCCTTAGAGGCAGAGTGGAAGAGGTCAGCCAAACAAATCTTCTTTCCAGAGTATGAAACTTAACAGGACTAAGTGTCTTTTGCAAGTATTTTCTAATCTGGCAGTTATTGCAACCAGACCCCAAACCCCAGGGCCAGGAGGAAGGTCAGGGAGCTCTGACTGGTTCTCCAGACACCACCTGCCCTCAGCCTTTGCACTGTGCTGGCAAGGAGCTGAAATAGTGCAGACAGTGGTCCCAGCCTTGGGAAACACTTCCAGGGAGGTTACTGTAATAGAGAACCTCCCAGCCTCTGCTCTGAGCTGATGCTGATAAGGCAGGATTCTGCTTCTGGAGTGGGTGGTATTTCACCAAACAAGCTATTTTTATTCCATCTGTTTTTTCCAAATTGAAAAAAAAAATCTGATTTTTGGGGGAGGCTCACCTGAGGCTCAGAGCTATCTGAGCGTTACTGTCTTTGTCTCCTTCTAAAAATGCAGCGTGTAAAGAAAAGACATCAGGATCCGTACTACTAAATGCACAGTTACATACACAGACATCCATACACGCAGAGAGGCAGCATTTGTGCGCCTACATGCTTCTGTCATTTTTACTTGGAAAAAAGAATGCACACATCCAAGGCAGGCTTGCAGCCTGTATTTATAATTCACATCCACAATAGCTCTAAGCCGTATAGTTATAAGGGGACTGCCTTGCCCCTTCTCCATGATTGTGTTTAGGTGTCTACAGAGCAAATCCCCAAGCAAGATGTTCAGACAATGTGAAGGCTTCTGTGGTGGTGTGAGCTGATCTTGAGGGTTTGTGGCTCTCTGAACAGCCAAGCATAGTCCCTTCATGTTCTAGTTAAAATATACTCAAGGATGGGGAAGCCCAAAAATCTGTGTGGCAGAAGCACTCAGAAGAATGGCATACCTTGTGAATGAGATTAACACTTGTATTAGCTCTGGAGGTCTCACCAGCTTTCTTCTACTTCCTGATTTTAGAAAAAATTTGGGCAACATCCTTTCTGTGCTATTCTGGAACTTCTGCTTGTAGTTGCAACTGAAACCAAGATGTATGAATACATGTTGCAGTGGGAAGCCCCTACAGGTGACCACGGCTAACCTCCGTATCCAAGTACTCAGCAGCTCATGGAAGCCTAGAACACAGCTGAATTTTCAGTTTGAGTCCTCTCACTGGGCAAAAACATTTACATAAAACATAGGAATGTAGGAATGTAGGAATTTCCATCTTGGATCATGAGCCACCTAATCCAGGTTTCTATCTCTAATCACGATTTTGGCACTTGTTTCAGAAATAGTTGCAAGTCTCATGCCTTTATTAGAAGTTTTTTCTTCCAAGCCCCTGGTTTATTAATTTTCTTTATTCTTGACAAAAGAGCGTAGGACAACCACAGAATGATAGAGTACTTTGGATTGGAAGGGACCTTCAAAGGTCATCTAGTCCAATGCCTGAATGCTGTTTTACGTTCTTATTTCATTAGAAACTGCCTAAAAAAAGCGGGAATGATAATACACTGATAACCATTTCATTTTTACCAGTACATCAGCTTCTGTCCCCATGGGCAGAGGAGCAGTGTTCAAAAGGAAGATTGCTAGTAAGGACCCAGAGTGTTCTTCTGGGCCATCTTCTATCCTCCAAAATAGAATCAATTAACAAATGTTTGTCTAATCCATGCAAGCTGTGACACAGATGCTGCAGTCTTATTATGTGACCCAAGAGGAGGCCATGAAAAACAAAGACAACATTTACAACTGCCAGTAGCTCTACTAGGAAAAAAAAAAACCCAAAGCAAAAAAAAAAAACACCCCAAAGAACCAAGAAAGACCGTTGCTCTTCCTTGGGCTTCTCAGCAGAAAAAAAGAGCCCAAACCTATATCATAGTATTGCAAAAGTGACATTGCAAGTCAGTTTTAAAATTTCTGCCTATAGGTATCATCTAGGGGAATTTCTGATGGGAAGCGTATCTAATAAAATAACTGAAACTTTTTAAATTACCCCAATTGATGGAAATAAAAAACTACATCTGAACTGACTGTGAGAAGAAATTAGATTGGAATACGTTTACATCTTTCTGTTCTTTTTCAGTCAGGGCTCTCTGATAAGCCACTTCTCAGCAGAAATGAATCGCATTGATGGGAAACACAAGATGTGCTTTGTCCATCGGTAAAGCAAACATTGCAACTGAGGCTGAATCAGGAGGTGTAGTCTCTGTTATTTCCCAGATCTTCAGTTTGCCCCCTGAGTAATTTAAGAAGTATGGGCTTTATGAAGAAACACCAACTTGCTTGTATGTAGGAGGGAGGCGAAAAGTCAACAAAGTGTGGTGGGCTGGCTGACTTGTGCATGGGCTGAATGATTCGCTTGTGTGAAGAGAAAGGCTGTCCAGGATGTTTGCAGTTTAAGACTACAGCAAAGACTCTTCAGAAAAGCTGGTATTTTTTTCTCCCCCCGAGGATTTAGAGCTTAGACTGATAATTTTACCTGAGAAGAGGGTCTGTCTAAGAAAAAAAGCAAACCCTTTGCACTCTGGAGCACAATCAGTCAGAGTTCCTTCCTCTAGTGCTGCCAGGAGAAGGAATGTTAGTCTGATTTGTGGTGCATTTCCCAATACGTGGCTCAATTACCTGGACAGGACAGGAGCAGGATGCAATCATTTCTACTACATGTATGAGGAACACAGAGTTTAGATGCATACATGCAGAACAATCGCAGGAAAAAATCCCAATGAAAATACAAATACCAAGGAACATACTTCATAGCCCATGAACCTGCTAGGGTTCAGAAAACCTTTCCTTCTGTGGCTACAAAAGAACTGTCTCAATCCACTGGCAAAAGTTTTTGCTAGTTGCTGGCCAGCTCTATTTACATACTAGATCGCATCACATCCAGCTGGCACCTCTTTAGAGTGGCAGCATTTTCTGAATAATAGCCTACAGAGTATATGAGATTCCTGATGAGATTTCTGTGAGGATAACGGGCTTAAGAAGCATCACTCCCCTCAGGGTGCCTAGCCTCCTTCATTTTCCTCTAGCTGTGAAGCTTACACAAAATAAGGGACCCCAAAATGATCACTTTACCCAGCAAAAATCTAGAGAAACATTTATGATCTGTGAAGCAGATGAAATGTATTTAAAGATTGGACCTAACTTCTTCTGTGCCATGAAGTTCCCCGTAGCTGTGCTAACCCCTCAGGCCCCCTCAGGCCTAGCCTGTCCAAGGAAGTTGCTCTTCTGCCTTCATCGTCCTGAAGTTTCAAAGTTTCTTTAAAATAAACAGAGCTCCATTTGTTTTGAAGGGTCTGCTCATCAGATAGTATCTGAAGTAGATGCTGCATTACCAGGTTCTGAGTGATTAAGTCCAACTAGAAAAGTGGAGCTGGAGGAAGAGGAGAGCTGTCTGTGGCTGAACACCAGTGTGGAAGAGTGGTGGGTATCAATGACGGTCAAGGTGAGCACGGGCTTTGTGCAAGTCACTCTCCTGAAGTGAAAGCTCATCTCTTTCATACAGAAATTAGGGAACATCAGATGGCTGATTTGAAAACCAGTGACAAATGCTTAAATGCTAGATAAATAGTCAGTCGACTGTTTCAATGAGGAAAGGTTACTGTGTCAGTATGTTATATATAGAGAGGCTGTGTTTGGGGTCCGAGGGTGGGCACGCCTGACTGACTCTGATGTTGTTGATCTAGACGTTAGCATGATTATTACTAACCTTGCTTATTACAGCACAGTGCCTGGGTCTCAACCAAATCAGGGCACCGTGGATCAAACCGGGGCCAGGCCTCTGCCTGGATACAGCAGGCACCTGGGTACGTGCGAGAACATCACCAGTTTGGAGGGATCTGGTAATTCTTTTCAAATGAAGAACTTGCTACCACTTTCCTGGAAAATATTTTCATAACCTAAGCATAGTAGACTGGAGAGGTCTGCCATGAGCAGGCTCTCTGAAGTTAGGATCCCAGGGTGAGGATGGGGACAATGACAGCCTGTCTGTAGGGTCCAGGTTAGCATGCAGGGTGCTGATGGGGCAGCCGTAGCCATTTGACTGTGCTGCTCTCCCCAGCCAGCTCCATGGTGAGCCCCCATCAGGTAAATTTGCTGAGGAAACATAGGCTTTTGCAAAACAAAGGGAAGACTGAAACTAGTTTGGAAATGACATCTGCATCATGAAAAGTTTAACTGAATATAAGATGCTTTCACTAAAAAAAGTAAGGTTTCCTCAGCTGAAAACCAACTATTTGAAAAGTGAGTCAACTTCTCGCATTTCTTCTACTTTCCTCAAGAAAGTCCCAGCAGCCTGCCAAAAGCAAGGCTTTGAGCAGCTGTTCTTAAGAATTGGAGCTCCTTCCAAATTTCTTCTTCAAGGGAGCGCCAAGACCTGCTTGTTTTGTGTGGTGTAGGTCAGTAAAAGCAGAGTCGCAGATTTACCCAGCTCATCTGTAGCTGGCTCTGCTGGGCTCCAAGCAGAGCCCTGTTTTCACTTTCAGTTCGGCTGTTAGCTCACTCACGCAGACGTTGAACTTTGAGAAATCCCCAAAGACAAAGACCAGCCACAGTACTACGGTTAGTCAAGTGGAGGATTTTCCCGTTGCCTGTTTATAAGTGACTGAAGAGTTTCTTGGGGTTTTTTTGCTATTTTTCGAAAAACACTTAAGGTAGGGGGGTTTCAGGAATTATTTTGAGAGATATTTTATGAAAAAAAAAGAGAATTATAAGAAGTGAGAAAATCCATTTGACTTTATATTTGTGAGACATAATCAGTGTACATGTTTTCTTGTGTAGAATTAGGGTTACTGCTGTTAGCCAAGGAGATGGATGATCACTGATGGGTTTCTGGGAGGCTGCGATTCAGGGCCACTGCAGGCCAACCTTAAAACTGTGCTTATTCTTTTCCCATCTTGTGACTGGGCCCTTATTTTTTAATGAAGCAGTGGGAGTGGTACATCAGAGACACGGACAAAGCCGGGAGAAGGGCCAGAAGTGAGATCTGGACTTGGCTGTGTGGGATGAGGGATGATGTGAACAACACTTTGATGAGGTCAATGGAAACTGCTCAGGTGAGGACTGCAGGATGAGGGAACATCAAGCAGAAGAGAGAAGTTTTACTTTTTTCCTTGGCAAAACAAGTAACATGAACACATGGGTTCATCCACAAAGCCAGGAAAGAGTCCACAAAATCATCTAGTCTGGCTGCATGTCCATATGATATTTTTTTCACCATGGTTCAAACTTTCACAGTGGCTTATTAGCAGTGTGGTTATTACCACATTTTATTTTTCCCAGCTTGTGCAGCTACCACTTCTTCTAACACGTATTTCTCCTAGTTTCAAGAGCCCTTTATGGCAGCTGTTTCCCCTGCATGAATGAATCCACACACAAACCCTGAGTCATCTCTTAATCTTCCTCATAGTAATCTGTCTGGACCAATATCCTTCAGATTCACACTACAGAGATTTCTCAAACCCTGCAGCAGTTTTTATGGGATCTTTCTGCAGTTTTATCAAGTTTCCAAATCCTTTAAAAAATACAGACACCAGTGTGTCAATAGTCCTTCGGTTCCAGTGTTTCAAACACTTTTCTAAGGTAAAATTAATCTCCGTACTTCTACTAACTGGTTTTGATATACCCAGGTCACATCAAGCTCTGAGTGTATAAAAGCTTCCGTACAAGTGGTTGTCTTGCTAATAAACAGCTGGAAGTGGCTTTAAAACAAGTTGCCTATGCCAGCTTCCATCATCTACCCAAATTAGAGCAAGATATGGACTGCTGACTATTTCTCAGACAAACCAGGATGCCATTGGCCTTCTTGGCCACCTGAGCACTCTGCTGGCTCATACTCAGCTGCCAACCAACATCCCCAGGTCCTTTTCCACTGGGCAGCTTTCCACCCACTCTTCCCCAAGCCTGAAGCACTGAGTGGGGTTGTTGTGACACAAGCCAGCACTTGGTCATGCTGAACCTCATACCATTGTCCTCAGCAAATCGATCCAGCCTGACAAGATCCCTTTGCAGAGTCTACCTACCCTTGAGCAGATCAACACTCCTGCCCAGCTTGGTGTCATCTGCGAACTAACTGGGAGTGTACTTAAACCCCTCATCCAGATCACTGATAAAGATGTTAAAGAGGACAGGCCCCAGTACAAAGCCCTGGGGAACACCACTTGTGACTGGCTATCAACTGGATTGAACTCCACTCACCATCACACTTCAGGCCTGGCCATCCAGACATTTTTTTTATCCAGCGAAGAGTACACTCATCCAAGCCACGAGCAGCTGGTTTCTCCAGAAGAATGCTTTTTCTCCAGGAGAATTCCACACCCAGGTCTCTTCTCATTAAACTACCAACATGTATAGACCAGCTGTTGACCAGTAGACCAACTGTGACTGCACCCCAGCTCCAGTTCCATCAATGCCTGCGTCTTAAAAGATGTAACTGGAGGCTAGAAGCCTGCCAGTTAGCTTCCAGGCAGAGAACAGTGGGATGTGATTGCCGCCTGGGACAAGACAGGAGATGAGGTTGGTGTTTGAGGATGTAACAAATTGAACAGCTGAGTTGTGTTTCCATGTAAAAACCGAACACACAGGCCTATCTGCAGTATACCAGGGTCCTCCAGTGGCTTGGGTGGCCTATAGACACTTGCACTTGCCCTGAAAAGGCAGTAAGGATGTTTACTTCTCACAGACTGTGGGTCCATCTGTGGCCATGGATCCTCCAGTAAACCAGGCTGACACTGACTCGGGATCCTGTGCCTTCCAGTCTGACCTCTCTCATAGAGCATTAAGAAGCGTGGGTGGATTTTTCATTTACCCTGGTTCCCATGACAGGTAACATGCAAGTCTTCTCTGAAAGAGAGCAGCTGGAGAGATACGGTGCGAAGTGCACCTTCAAGACATATGAAGGCTCTCCTTCATCAGCCAAAGGCAGCTTCATCTGGTTGTTCCCCAACTTGCTCATGACATGCCACATGCCTTTGCCTCTGCAGAGCAGGTGACAGGGTCACGTGTGGCATGAGAAACATGAGTGGTACTCCAGTAATGCCCTCCTCTTGTGCAATGAAAGAAGCACACCCACGTACACGGTAAGTGCTGCTTCCCCCGACCCCTCACTCACTCACTATGCTGGCTGCACACAGAATTGCAAAGGTTTTGCTGCTTTTGTTGACATTTAACTATTCACCAGTTTTGTGGAGACTGAAGTAAAAGGTGCTGTTTGTGGGAGGTGCTATGTGAATGGAAGAAAGAGTAGGAGTAGTAGGTGTCATGCAGTAAGAGCTGTCTAATCATGTTTACCCAGTTCAACCCTGGTTTTCTTAAGGACAGAGCCCTTCTGAGTCTCTTGCAGCCATGAGAGGCTGCAGGTACCTGTGTTTGGCTGAACCTGGGAGCTAAGTACTCCTGGGTCTGGTTAGTAGGAGACTACCCGGCAGTGGAGACACTGCATAATTGCATGTCTGGGCTTAAAAGCCTGCCAAATGTGAGAGCACAGGGTAGGGAGTGCATGGAAAGAACCTGGCTCCATTCATGCAGGTGGCTGAAACACCCATATGGGCTGACACCATGACATGGTTTGAAGCTGATCTCCAAAGAAAACTGAAGCCATCTCACCTTGCTGAGATGAGACTTACCCAGCTCCTCCAGCTTCAGTCAGCACTGAAGGCCCTCTCTCAGGGAGAGCATGGCACGGCTTCAGGCACACCTGAGCAAGGGGGGGATGAGCACTACCTGGTTCAGCTCAACCCTGGGGATTTTCATAGCACTGGGATGCCCTTGCAGCACTCTGTGGCTCATCCTTCCTCCTCTCAAAGGCGTCTGTAACTGCTGGCACAAGTGGGCTGCACAAATACATACCAAGTACGCTTGCTCTGGGGTAACAACAGGACCCAGCTCTTAGCTGCTTTTCACTCACCCACAAATCTCAGTGTTCCTGCCTGGGAGGATGCTGAGGACGAAAACAAAGTGAGTTTCCTGTGGGCATGCAGGAAATCAGCAACACAACAATTGGAACTGGAAGTAAGGTGGGCAAGGAAAACGCCAAACTTTCCTAAGCCTGAAACATTTAGTCTAGCTTTGCTCTGACCTTAGCTTGGAGTCCCACCTAGGTCAGCTCTGGGAACTGAAGTGGGCCAGTGCAGATTAGCAATGTCCTCCCACTGTTGCAGGTCAGAGGAGCTCACCTTCAAGACCACTGCCAGGAGGGCACAGATTTGCTTTTCCAGTCGGCCTTGGGGTTCACCTGGAGCTGGGGAGGGCCCTGCAGCCCAGAGACCAGCAGGGTCTCTCCCAGATAGAACTCCCAGACACAAGGGGCAATGATGGGAAAAGAGACACCCTGGGAGGTTACAAAGAACTTGGAGACATGTGACTGAAGCCGGGCTGTGCAAGCCAGTGCTAGATGAACCCAGGGAACAGGAATATGGAGAGGGAAGGGGACATCCCCTCCAAAAAGCCTATGGGCTGCCACCACAAAGCCACAAGTGCAAAAGTGATTCAGGCTCTTAAGATGTTTTTGTAACTATTTGACCCATCACCTGCAGCTGAGAGGATGCAGAAATGAAGGTGGGAGATCTTGTGTGGGTCTGGACCTCTGGAGGGACTGCTGCTCCCCAGTGCACAGGGGCTGGCACATAGCTTCTGTCTCCACATGTGTCTGCACAGCTGGGGCTTGGGATACAGGCACCCCCTAACTAGTGGAAAAGACTAACTGTCCATCCCGCCTTTGCCTTAGAATCTCCAACCTGGAAGTTGCGTTTCTCTGCCTGAACTGAGGGGCCTCACAGGAAACTCCTTGGGAAGGACCAGGACGGAGATGCCTGCTTTTCCCCTGCTTCTTACCAGTGCTTTTTCCAGGTGTGATTGGTAGTTTTGAAATGCTCCTCGCTGGGCTAGACAGGAAGTTTCTGTGCTGTTCCCTACTCCCTCAGTCACCATGACAACCCACTGCAAGCACAGGACTGGGGACCTCCTGCCAGGATAAGGAGGGGAGATGTTTTCTCCCTTGCTTCCACTCCTTCTGTCTGGTTTCTTTCCCAAAGGTCTTCTTCCAACATCTGGTGCTTTCCTCTGATCTTTTCTTCATGGGCTGGCCAAGGTGATGGGAGCTTCCACCAGGAGAGGTGGCAAGGCAGGGCAGGGCAGGGCAGGGCAGGGCAGGGCACCCAGCAGCCATGGAAAGTGGTGGCTGCTGATGGTTTGCACACAGAGGAAACATGCAAAGGTCCTGTGGTGTGTCTTCCGAGAGGAAACATCTTTGCTTTCATGTTTGTTGAGAAAACTTCCACGGCTACAGGGAAGAGCACTGTGGGCGGCCAAGGTGAAAGTCTTCAGTATCCGTGGGAAAACCAAGGTTGTCCTGCAAGCAGCCACATGCTAGGCCCATGCAAGGAGCATCCTGCAAAACTTGCTCAAGGGCTGAGGTGCTGCACAGGGCAGCCCGAGTTAGAGGAGGTAGGTGGTGCTGTTGTTGTGGTCGTAGGCTCCCAAATGCTCTCTAGCACCAGGAAATCTCGCACCTAGGTCTGATCTATGAAATGAAAGTGGGAAAGCAGGTTTGCTGGGTGAGGAAGGCAGCTAAAGAGATTGGAGCTGCACCACTGGCATGGCCAGGTCCTGCCCATACCCTGGGCTCAGGGCAGAGGACGGTCCTTCATAGTGTTCTCACACGGTGACTGTGGAGATGTCAAACACAGGCCATGGCAATGCTGGCATTTGCACGGGCCTGGCTCCGGGGTGATCTGGTACAGGGAAGTCTGCATCTTTGCTGTTCAAGGCTATCATCCTGCCAAGCAGGGAGACCCTGTCCAAGCTACCTGCTGGAGATGGCCATCTCATGCCAGTTTCCAGATGGCGCTGAGGAGCTGCTGGCAAGGGCTGGCTGGTCTGGGCAGAGCCAAACTGGGAACACCTGAACATTTTCTAAAAGGGATGACTCCGTGCCAGTGAAGCTCCCTGCTGGAGATGGCCATCTCATGCCAGTTTCCAGATGGCGCTGAGGAGCTGCTGGCAAGGGCTGGCTGGTCTGGGCAGAGCCAAACTGGGAACACCTGAACATTTTCTAAAAGGGATGACTCCGTGCCAGTGATGGGGAAAGTCTCAGAGAGTGCTCCATTTGGTAGCAAAGCTGGTGCCCCAGTGAGGCCCAGGATAATACTCTCTGCTGGCAGGAGACCTCTGTTCTGCAGAGCATGGGGAGGTCCTGGCTGGATGCCTCAGGGGCAATGGCCAGGGCTACCGGCACACCTGGCAGGCTCAGGAGCGCACAGGTCCTCCTGCACATTAACAGCCTGTAGTATGCGCCTTTCCAAGGTTCCTGAGTGCATGCAGAAAACTGCTGAGGCAGAAGGGACAACTGTCAAGTAGGGAAGGCATCAGCAACCCCCATCAGAGCAATGCTGCTCCCCTCACCCCCCATCCCAGCCGGGTGTCTGCCTGCTGCTCTCCCAGACCAGTGGTCTGCGAGCTGTCTGTGCTACCCACCCGGTAACAGCAGCACAGGGGAAATGCCAGGCGTGAATGTCAGCCTTGGGACGCCTACGGCGCGTTTCCTTTCCACCAGCAGACAGGATGTAAGCTGTCACGGGTGTTAATTAGCCATCCCCAGACCTGCAATGCGATGCTCCTGATTTTCGTCATGGCATCTCTCGGTTTGAGGCTGTCTCGTCTCAGACCAATCTTTTGGCAGGGCAACAGCACTGAAGCTCCCACTCCTCTAAAGCATTTAACAAGCTCTCTTTTCTAGGTACAAAATTTTTCAGAAAAACACAGAACTCTGCTGCAGAGTGCTGGTTGTTTCTGGATAAAGTTTGTCCAGATGTCTGCAGTACTGCTGGACTCAGCTAAGCCTCTGGTTATGTCCAGTAGCAACATTGCACTTGCTCCTGCTCTTTTCTTGTGGCACATAGACAGGAATAGCTGTATACATGCAGAAAGGTCAGGAAAACCTTTTCTGGCTTGCCTGAGAGCTTCATTTAAAAATAAAATGAAATTATTAGCTACTTAGAGATAAGGTGATTACAACTGGTAGACACATAAAAAAGGTTTCACTGCTTTAAACAAGGTGTTGGTAGAAGCACAGACTCCGCCCTGTGTGCAATAACTGTACCGTTCAGCATCTGGGAGGGCAGCAGCTGCTGTCCAGCAGCTGGGTGCTGCCTGTTGCTGGCCATCCCATGAGCGTCCAGCTCCCACCGGCCTGCAGATCAAATGGAGCAAGTGAGTTTTCTCCAGTGGGAAATCTCCAGCTTACTTCAAACCCCATCACTCAGCACTGTAACACAGAAGTAGCACACCTGGAGCTGGGAGATCCCACCCACCAGCCTTTACTGCTGGCTATAACTTCCAGACAGGGAATGGTGACAAGTAGGAACAGGGCAGTAGCCCGTGAAGTCCCTCCAGTCATTTTAAAGTTCTGTGTATGCCTTGATGGGCTGGTCCACTGCAACCTGGACAATTCTTGTCACACCAGCAGTGTGGGCTCTCCTGCTGCAAGCTGACCCCTCTATAGGAGATGCCTCACTCCTGATTCACCCCGTCAAATTAATCTGATCATAGCCCCCAGCAACGGGTCTTAGAGCCATACATTTGTGTGTGGTGACACCAATCAGTGGCAGAGCGACATTGTTTCAAAAAATGCTTAGCTTTCCTGCTGTGAAAACCACGGTTTTGGTGTTCATTGAATAAATCTGGATGGCAGCTCACATGAGACTGTAATTTATCAAAAGCACAAAGGGGAGTCACGCAGGCCAAGTTTCTAGAGCTCACATGAAAGTTAGAAAACAGATAGAATGAAAGGTTTAAGATCTCGACTAAAAGTGATGACATAATTTTCCCATTGAGAAGCTTTTTAGTTTGGGTGATATTTTTAGTGTTGTTTTTTTCAACAAAAATGTAACATTTCCAAAGAAAGCAGACATCTTCTGTAATAATGTGGGCCAGCCTCTGAGTTTCTCATCAGAACAGTTTCTATGAACTGTTTTGAACCAAGTGGCAGGGGAAGCTGAATACATAACTTCTGAGTTGTAAATAGGCCTGTTTTTACAAAACT
>NW_010419100.1:43131-44109 GCF_000710305.1 Buceros rhinoceros silvestris
CAAGTAAACCTCTCCCAATTAATACGAAGTACTTCCACTTACTTCTTGTATCATAAAAAAAAACCAGGAATCCCGCACGGATCAGAATCCTGTTACGCTAACAGTTAATAAAGGGACAAGTCTTACCCTGAAAAAACTCATTTTGGGGGTTTGCTGCAGGTCTCTGCAGTTCCTAACTGACTTTTGCCTACCTCCAAATGAATCAGCCCCATCACTGTGCCGAGTTGTTAACTACTCCCTTCCCCACCACATCCCTATGAAGAAAGGCAGCATCGTTAACCCCGTGTTACAGACGGGGACTTGTGGTGCACAGAGGTGAAATGTCACACTGAAGATAATAGAGGTCATCCAGACGAGAGCAGGGGGTGGACACCCACTCCTTCCCTGAAAGCAGCACCCTACCCACTACATAGCCACTATGCTTCAATACAGCTGGAGCTATGATAGTATTATTTTGTAACTCATTATTTTCCCATCAGTGAGCCTATGAAAGAAAGTTCACAGTATTATCATCAGCTGGTTGACCAAGCAGGCTGAAGCATTTAGCTAGTATAAGCACACAAAGGACAAAAAATGGAAGAAGAGAATAAAAGTGAATGAGAAGTAAAAGTGAAGGGCAGGAGCAGCATGGCTGTCAGGAAGTAGTAGTAGGGTACAGAAAGGAAATTGAGGCTTTGAGCTGACCCATAAAAATCCATAGTGTTACCAGCAACCCCACGGATTTTGCCCTCAGAAGGTTGTTTTGCAACAACCTTCACTTGACTCATCTATACCTGCCCACTTCAGTCCTGTGGCCAGCAAGAAACCCTCCCACCTCTTTTAACCACAGCCTTTCATACAAGGGTCTCTGCTGTCAGCCCCCAGATTCTGCATGACTCACCCCCTTTGCACCTCTGCCCCCTTTGCATCCCTGCAAATATTTCCCGGAGTTTTGTCAGCTTGGCAAGGCAAGTCTGCCACACAGGGCGGGCTGGGGGG
>NW_010419100.1:44145-47626 GCF_000710305.1 Buceros rhinoceros silvestris
TGCAAGAGCAGGTTTCCGCACAGGGGGGGGGGGGGGGGGGGGGGGAGAAAAAAAAAAAGAAAGGTGCCTAAATGTGGTTGTGTGATGATAGGAATCAGATCTTCAGTGTTGGGATGGGATCCAGCATCTCTGTAGGAGAGAGTTCAGTATGTGCTGTGCCTCCCTGCTTGGACTTGGCTGCCTGGGCAGGGGAAGGAGCCAGGACAACACAGAAAAGACCACACAGAGCTCAAGCTCCCCCACTCCTTGTTCTATCAGTGTGAAGACCCCCCGAACAGTGGTTTCTCTCTGCAAGGAAATGCAGTGCTAGCTGCGCTATCAATCTAGACATCAAGACAGTGGTTAATTGAATTACTTTCCCAGTGTCACAATAAACGCTGCAGATAAGATTTGCCTCACCCTCCTGAAAGCCCAACTGAGTGTTGTCTTCAGTACACTGCTCCTCTCATTTTCTGCAATTCCATCTGCAGTCATGGCAAGAGTAAGTCTGGGTCCACTGACCTCTCCAAAAGGATGTCAGGGGAAAACTCAGTGGAAAACCTCTGCAGTAGGAAACCTGTCCCCATAAATATTTGAAGAGAATGCACCTTGCTTAATGTCTTCCCTGCCAGGAGTGGGCAATGAAGTTAGCATCTAATGAGCAATACGCAAACAGCCTCAGAAGTACAGAAGATGCCTGGTACAAAAATAAACATCAGCCATCAGGAAATGTCCTCCAGGTAACACCCCAAGGAAGACGTTTCTTCAGGGTCTCAGTTTGCTGTGGAGGATGTATGCTTTAAAACAAAGATTTTGCCCTACTTGCATCTTGAAGTTTGTCATTGATAGTTTTCCAACGTAAATCCAAAGGATTTTCTGATTGGCATGTTGGTTCATAACCAGAAAGTAAGTGTGGGAAAACGCTTTCCTTTTCCGAATGCTACCGATAGTTGCTCAGTAGGTGCAGGAACCAGACACTGCACTGCCTTCATCTCATGAGCTAACTCTTCAGTCAATGTCTGGATCTGCACTACTTGATTAGAGCATGTACTGCAAGCTGCTGCCACCAGGAATCGGTTGGAGAGCTGGAGGAATCTAGGTTCTAGGCAGCTGAATATGCTAGATGAATAAACAATTTTGTGGGAAAGGCTTATGGTTCAGTTACTACAATCACCTGCATTAGCCCAGTCAGGTAGTTTGTGAACCTCTGTAGGGGAAAGGGAAAATCACCATTTAGACAGAAAACAGCCAGGACTGGATGGTGCACAGATTTGGCAACCAGATCACAAAGGCTTTTGCCTCCACTTGAAATTCATCCTCGCTGTAGAGTGGCTATGAGTAAGTGCTCCATGGCATTCATATAGCTCTACTACCTGCACAGAAAAATTCAGGGTATATTCCACCCGTGACTGTTCTGAATCCTGAAAGGTGACAGCTTTATGAAGGTGCATTGCTTGTGGCAATTCCAACTTGTGACAATTTTCCTGGTATTAAGTGTTACAGACTTCTCTATTTATGCTTCTGTAGGTTCAGAGGCTCTAGACCATGTCTGCAGGCAGTGAGTCCGGATTGTTGCTCAAGATGGCAACATTTTCTGGAATTCAGAAGACATTTTTCATGTAAAGGCTGATTAGCTTGTGCTGATAACAGACAAACAAAAAGCTCTTTCTATAGGGCTTTGTGGGCCTTCTCTGTTGCTTCGTGTCCTGGTGAAGCCACCAGGGGCTAGGCCACATGGCTGGGAGGTCTCAGGGAGGGACGGTGTTTGGAGCTCAAAGGAAGCTGGATTTAACCTGACTTTCACACGAGCCTCTTCTGCGCCTCAGGGGTTTTGTGTATTCATCGACTCAAACGTATTCAGTGGAAATGATACTTCCTTTTGTGAGATGAGCTAATTCAAGGCCTCTGTGACCATTAACACTGTAAGGCAGGTGCCAGCGAAGCAGCTGGGGCTCTGCCCAGGCTACTCGGCAGGATTAGCACCAGCTCGAGGGACAGGCAAAGCAGGCAGTCACCCAGGGGAGCAAGCTGCTGAGAGTGCAAAAACTACCACAGCTCTCCTGCCCACACTGCCTGGAGAGGGATGCTCCTTGGGCAGCCAGGCAGGCTGCGGAAGCAAGGCTTGGGGCAAAGGGAGGCAGCAGCTACCGCTGAACCACTCCTCGGAGGAGCAGCAGCTCCCGCTCTGCGCTGCCCCAGCTCACCGCCTGAAGAACAAACAGATAAACCTGGGTCCCAAAGGTTATATCTCCCAGTTCTACCGCTTGCCCTCTCCCTTCCTCTTCCTACTGTAGGGGCAGCCCAGCGCTGGCACCTGAGGTTTGCTTGTGCTGCTCAGATATCTTAAACTGGCATTGTCTGGAGGGGTACTAAAATGGGGGAGACTGCCTCCCTTCTCCATATATCCAGGCCACAGAAGAATTAAGTGTTGGCACCAGCTGCAAATTAGCTGATGGCACCAGCAACCACACGGATGACACCACTGGGAACACACTGTGCTCTTGGTAAATGCTGCCTCCAGCAGAAACGAGAGGGAGGACCCATATTGTGTATGAAGGGGGGATGAGGCACTGGGACCACTTTCCTGCCCAGCTGGGTCTGTTCTTAGGGACAGAGGTCTGAAAGCCAAAGGCAGAGGCTGGAGGAGGCAGGGACTTGGGGCTGGGGAGCACGGGCATGACTGCCCCTCCCATCACAATAACATGCCAGTCATCCTTCACCAGCCATCACAGAGAGGCTGCTGTCTCCTCCCTATAGAGACATCAACAGTCCCTTTTTCCTCCAGGCTCCTGGAGTTTTTAGGGCTCGGGAGTGGAGCTGGTGGGGGGGATAGTATTTTTTGCTTAAAACACCTAGTAAATTATGGCAAAAAGAAAACAGAGCAGCGAGTCCTGGGCACTTGTTCAGTATTTGAGTTCCACCTGTACCCCCAGGCTGTAGAATGATTCTGGGCTCTAAGATGGAGCCGTATGGCAAGCCAGGAGGTGTCACGGAGACCTGCTGCACAGTCTTCAATCAGGAATGTTTCCAGTGAAAGGAAAATGTGTTAAACAGCCTTTCTCACAGGCTGACAGCTCCTGGTGTTCATGTCAAGAAACGAATGCAAAAAATGTGCTCATTCTGAAGAGAGACGTAACTGAAGAATAATTAACTGCGAGTGCTTGTACAGCACAACTTGCCCCTTTCTCCAAGTGAGAAATGCTCCAGTACTCAGACTTTCGCTGAAGACACAAGGTACTGCTGCCCGTCCTGCCCTTCCTCTGTAAGCTTATTTTTTTTAACACATAACAAGCCTTCTTGCAACACCACTATTCCCAGTTACCAGTGTCGCTTGACTAACTGGACTGGGTTTACTAGACGATAGAAGGGAGGTCAGGGCATTGCAGTGAAGTAGCTGCAGTACAAATTATCTTGTTCCTCTGCTTGTTGGAAATCAGTTTAATGAAGGAAGGAGGCACTGCCACTAGCATCAGCAGAAATTTCCCATCAGTTTGGCTAAGCA
>NW_010419100.1:47691-51887 GCF_000710305.1 Buceros rhinoceros silvestris
CACTGCCACTAGCATCAGCATAAATTTCCCATCAGTTTGGCTAGGCAAGCCATACCTGTAGCAAAATAAGGCAGTAAATATCTATCCCAGCCAATCCGTTTTAAAGAATTTGCTATCCCCAAAAATTAAAAAGAGTTGGAAATCAAAGACTCAAAATGCTCTGCAGGGGAAACTGCTAACAGAGGCTTCTCAACAGCACAGACAGAAACTAATAGGAACACAGAGACAGTCTGGCAGCCCTTGTCATGGGATGGGAGAGACAGGAGGAAGAGGCTGACCTCCTGCTGAGCTCAAATAGGCCTGCTGAGAGGGTGAGAAGAGCAGCTGGGGGCAATGCCAGGAGGTGCAGTTCCCACCACCTCTCCCCTCCGTCCCCTCTACAACAGCAGTCCCTGCTCTGCAGCCTCCACTCTTCCAGCTCAGCTGCCCCACGCACCATGTGTATGCTGCCGCCTCTGAGACTCGCCTGGAGTCGTCTAGTGCAGGACTGACTGGTTTTGGCTGGGATAGAGTTAATTTTCTTCCTAGTAGCTGGTATAGTGCTGTGTTTTGGATTTAAGCTAAGAATAATGTTCTCAGCTTAAATTTATCGTGACACACGGTCTTTTAGTTGTTGCTGAGTCAAGGACTTTTCAGCTTTTCATGCTGCCCTGCCAACGAGGAGGCTGAGGGTGCACAAGAGGCTGGGAGGGGACACATCCAGGAGACCTGACCCACGCTGGCCAAAGGGATATTCACCATATGACATCATGCTGAACAATAAAACTGGGGGGAGTTTCTGGGGTGTGGCAGCCCACTGCTTGGGACCTGGCTGGACATCAGTCAGTCAGTGGTGAGCAATTGCATTGTACATCTCGTTATGTATAGTCTATTATTATTATTACTATTTCCCCTTCCTTTTCTGTCCTATTAAACTGTCTTTATCTCAACCCATGAGTTTTACCTTTCTTCCAATTCTCTCCCAACCCACAGGGAGGGAGTGAGCAAACAACTGGGTGGTGTTTATCTGCCTGCCAGGTTAAACCATAACAAGGATGCTGACAGCAGCGCCACATGATATGTGCACAGGCAAGCCACGTATATCATCCTGGGCATCAAGCATTGTGCAGGCACTGTTTATATGGCACACGGTGTACGTACCTGGCTGAAGGCAACCATGGCTTGCTCAAACCTTTGCTGAGTAAGAGCGATGGTGCTGAACACCGGCGGGAAGGAACAGTCTTGAGGGACTGAAAATAAGAATGAGTTTGTTGTCAGTATCCATCATCCAGCAAAGCTCCCACAAAGGTAAGGGATTTGAGCTTTTATAGCAGTCATTTCTAGAAAGTATGTATGGGAAGAAGATAAAGTCTATGTGTGCTCCTAACTCCTGAGTGCTTCCAAATTTCCCCTCGCGTGCCAAGGCTCCAAGCCCCACAGCAGCCACTGCCCTGTGGAGCCAGCAGGTATGGCAGCACTGGCCAGGGCAGGTGCGCTGTAGACAAGGCCCTGGGGCCACCTGTCAAGGCAGTGGTGTCTGCCCAAATCAGGGCAACCTCAGCACCAACGTCTGTACGGGGGCAATGGAGAGACTCGGGCGCTTGTAGGGCAGCGTTCTTCTGCAGCCCTTCTTCTGCTTCCTCTTTGTAAGAAGAGGAGCCATGTCCTTTCCCAGAGCTGCCCACCTCTCCATGTTGAGAATAAAAGGCCCCTGGAGCAGCTGGGTTGGATACAGACCTCTGGGCTCTGTAACGTAGGGTGAGAGGAGGCTGCTCTGCATGAGCCCAGCAGGGCTCTCAGAAGCAAGCTGGGTGGTATACAGAGGCAACCAAGCTGGCTTCAATTAGAGCTGGGTAATCTGCCTCCTGCAAATTCACGCGGGAGCTGCCTGCCTCTTAAAGAGTTCAAATCCCTCAAATCTGTACTTTGGGAAAGCGGGTTTTGTGTGGCCACCCTCCATCTGAATGCAAGCACAAGTGCCAGGGAACGAGGCTATTTCAGGAACAAGTGACACAGCAGAGGAGCATGAGAGGCAAGAAACGGCTCTGCCAAGCGTTGACATGAGGCTGATAAAAGGCAAGTTACCACCCTTTGGCGGGACGCCTGTCTTGTTAAAGTCACATATGCAGTGCTTTTTTGAGATACTTGAAAAATGGGGTGATATATTTACAGACAACTTTCTGAGCATTTGGCCCCCTTTACAGAGTGGAAAAAGAATGATTAAAAATGCCACCTGCTTTTTATTGAAATTTAGTCCCAAATTCATCAGAATGTCATCAGGTTTAACCTCAGGTTTTACTCCCGAATGTTGTTAGCAGCATACTACTCCATGCGATTTACCAGTGGCAAACAAGCCCTACTCTCTGTGTCTGCAGACCTTCTCTCCTGGGAGAAGTGGAAAAGTGGCCTCAGTCTTTTGCTGGTGAGTCGCAGAGGAGAAGATGAGAGAGTGTGTGTGCGTGTGCATGTGTGTGTGCCCCAAGCATTGCTGCCAAAGCTGGAGGTGAGACAAGGAACTGAGTAATTTCCTAGAGAGCAGAAACCAAGATCTTAAGTCGATGCGAACCAGCCCAGCACAAAGGGTGGGCACCTGTGCAACACAGAGCAGAGCTGGAGGCACTATGTGCTCCCTGAGGGTGTCAGGGACCCCACCCTCTGAAAGGTGATGGGCACTCAAGCTGCCTGAGACCTCCCCCATGGTGCCCTGGCCCATGTAACCCAAAGCAAATGCAGTTTTCCAGTTGTCATCAGCAGAGAAATGTAAAGCAGCAGCAGGAGAAGTCTCCTCACTTTTGCTACAGGAGAAGGTGCTGGCATGCATGGCCGTGACACTGCAGCAGCGCTGCAGTGAGACACTAGAAACCCCCTTCTGATAGGAACAGTGAGAGACAGGAGTTTTCTCCTCGTTTACACCCAGTTTATACCAGTATGACACTGGTATATTTACTCCCATGGCCCCTCTGCATGGGGGAGCTTGTGTGACAGGAGTAGGTGACACTGCTTCATACCTGCAGAAGAGCTGGTTTCTGGATGCAATGGTTGTTCCCATGTGTGTGCTGTCATGGCCCTTTTTGCTGCCTGCCTTTGACAAATACCTTAAAATACACAGTCGGAAGTCAAAGAGATGAACATTGAAATTGCTTATTATGTACATGTGTCTGTCATCAGAGCCGCAGGTTTTTTCTTTGATAAACATTGACTCAGGAGCTCTTCTGAACTCAGCTGGTCAACAAAAGGTCCGTACATGACCAAGCCTGTATTGCTCTCACACCAGTCATTCCAGAGCGCACAGAGTTAAACATGTTTTGGGGAAAGGTTATTCCCCTAAAATGCTTGAGCCCTCCAGGTCTCCAGCTCGGGGAGTCTTCCAGCTCCAGTTTAAAATACGGTAGTGCCGGTGGGCACAGCCTGTCCATCGCTAGTTCGCAGTATCAGGATAAATCACCAGCCCAGTGACAGAGCGGTAGAAATAGCTGCACACTGCAGGGCAAGTGAGGATGAATCCTGACCCAGGCAGAAGTCTGTTTTGTCCCCAGCTTACTCCCTTGTATCATGAGCTCTGACCGTATCAGCTGTCAGCATTGTCTGTCACCTCGCCTCTGTTGTTTAAACTCACGAGGACTGTTCAGTGCAGACTCCCAAACAAGCTACACGTGGGAGGGCAGACACCACTTTCTTAATCTGGTGCAACATCTGTTGGCAAGCAGCACCAAGAGGTCAGCCAGGAACCATTTTTGAACCCACCTAGGGCCAGCTAGAGGCACGTTCCATGAAGAGCAGACAGGGCATGCTCAGGGAAGTGCTGCCCAGGGTGGGGATGGCAGTTACAGCTAGTGGCAGCTTGGGGTGCCTGGATCAATGTGTCACTAGGAGGTCAAAGAAAGAGCACTGCACTGCAGGGAAGAGCAAGTTTGTTCCTCTTCCCGAACCAGTGTAAAGCAATTATTTCTGTTACCACTGTTCCTGTTATTTCAGAGTTGGCACAATATGCTACCAAGCGCATAGAGCAAAGCTTAAATGAGCAATATGTTTCCGGTTACATATGTACACACACATGTTTTGGCACCAGTGAACATATCAGACCTGATGTTCCTCCTCTCACTCCAAATACAAGGGAGAGCAAGACCTGGCTCTGGGCTCTGATGCTGGAGAGTGTCCTGAGAGGCAGAGGCATGAACCCAAGCATCACTCCTGCGGGGTGGGGAGCCACAGCAGAT
>NW_010419100.1:51978-57794 GCF_000710305.1 Buceros rhinoceros silvestris
GATCCTTCTGAAACCACGGTGCTTTGCAGCAGGGTCATGTGCTTTAGCAGACCCAGCTCTGGGTGAGGGATAGAGTCAGCAGTAGCTCACCACCTCTTTGCAGATGTGGGAAGCAAGGCCACAGGCCCAGCAGCAGAGATGGGGTGCAGATCTTCCTTGATTCACCCAGCTCTGGTGCTTGTCCCCTGCAGAAGGAAAATGCTGGCCACCGGCTGAGACAGGCGAGAAAGAAATCCTTCCAAATTATTCCCTTCCTGAGGTCTCTAGGTGATGGCCTTTCCTCTTAGTGAATTGACAACAAATCCTGTCTGGATGGGGTGAGAGCTTTCCTACCATGATTCAGTAGCGAAGGACTAAACCTAGGTAGTGGGAGGTACTGGGATGTGGAGAATCAATCCAGCACATGCAGTCTGTTTCAAATAAAAGCAATACATTACTTCATCAGGTCCAGGGCTTGGAACTATTTCCACATGAAAGTGCATTCAGTTTTTATGGTTTTAAAAATTAAAGGAATATCTTTTTAGAAGAGTTTGCATAAAAGTTCCCACATGGACTGTATATTTTTTCCTTCTGGTCTGAGTCTTCATCATCTCAAAAAGAGCTTCACGAGAAGCTCCCACCAGCCCCTCAGGACTGCTGAGCTGTCTCCCAGTTTTCACGCTTCCTCATGGGCATCTTTACTGGTGATGCTGTCCCCTTCCCAGCCGCCTGTGTGATCCCTGGTAAAACCTCCCTGCTGTCTTTGGAAGTCCCTTAGACAGTACAGGTGGGTGATGCCAATGTCAAGGTTGGTGGTGCAAGACCTGGACCTGGACAGACTGGTCCAGATTTTGTGACTGGCCAGAATTTGTGTTTGGACTTTAATTTACATGGAGAGGATGGTCATTTTCATTTGATTTATTGAACTGAATAATGCTATGTCATGAAGGAAAACTTTATTCCCAAGTGTTGCTGCTATTTTGGTGGGAAAAAACTATACGTGATTTTTACTGAAAGAATGCAGCAGGCACAAAGAAACCATATTAACTTTGCCCTGTGCTGTAAGGGCTGGGAGAATCTGAACCTATTTACAATATTGACTATCAATTACATCATACTTTCTCTCTTCAGGGGTTTTCCTCCACTTAACAGAAATCTTTTCTTGCTTCACGGAGGATATCGCACAGTCTGCCACAAGTTAAATTCTAGCCCTTCTTACTCTCGCTGTAATCTGGTCTCACTCCAAGACAGCAGATGACACAACAATGCACCTGCAGACTTCAGATGCACTCACTGGGAGCCATTTGCTTAATGAAATCACCCACATGCACCCCACAAGGGCTTCATCCCAGGCATCCACAAGGAGAACTGCCTGAAGACTCAACCATAACCAAGAAAATAGGAAGGAAACCTAAAAAGTACCCTGCTGCTTGGCATATTTCATTGGGAAATAGGGACTGACTGCTGAAAAATCCCAGCACCAAGCGATTTGCTTTTTGCAGTTAGCAGAGAAGTCAAAACTCCTTTATTAGCGCAAAGCACTCCACCAAAAAAACTGAAAATCCAGAGTTTAGTCACTCTTCCTCGGATGGGCTAACCACATGCTGCTGGTTTACCGGTGCAAACACATCGTTTGCTTTTACTCATTCAGAAAGCCTTTCAAAGCATTACCTCCTTCAGAGATGTATAGGGACAAGATTTTGCCATCTGGAGAGACTTTCAGGCAGCCAGATTCTTCAGCAGGCAAGGGCCAGCACTAGCTGAAACCTAAACCTGTTTCTAAAACCTTGGACTTCCGTTTCTTTGTCACTTTCTGAAACGCCCCCACATCTACAAATCTTATTCTACAGTTAGGAAGAAGTAAAGGCCTCTTCACCCCCTTCCACCACATTAGGCAAGAGTCCTTGTGAAAATGGCAAACTCACAACCTTCCTTCTCTTCCTGAAAGAATCCATCACTGGCAAGAACACAATTTTCACACATTAGTTCACATCAAGTTCACATTAAGTTCAACATAAGTTCATGTTAAATGATCATTTAAACCAAACCCCATGAGACACCAGAGGCAGAAGCAGAGAGGGAGCCCAGGGGGTTTCCAGGAGGTGTACTGGCAGGTAAAGCTGCCTTTCCTCAACCAAGTTTTCCCAGGGGACACACCGACATTCCCAGGAACTTTCCTTTCCTCAGCCGCATTGTGCGTGTGTACACATGGAAGAGGCCAAGGAAGGGGCAGCTGTGACCACCTGGCACACTGGACCACCAAAAAGCCAAGGAAAAGGGGCTCCCAATGGAGATGAGTCCTTTAAAGGACCTTTTCCCCGGACCTCTCCCCCAGTTTGGCTCTTGCCTGAGACAAGGAGAGGACAAAAACCATGGGGGTGGCCCTGCTCCACCTTGGAAGCGGGACCTCCTCTCACCCTAGTATGTCCAGGCATCAACTCCCCAGTGGTCACCACAGCTGGGTTGTCATCACTCATAGCCCACTGCCCATCTGTGAAGGGGAAGGGTCTTGTTCTGGGTGGCAGGAGGTGAGTGGCTGTAGCTGGTGCTGTACACACTGCAGCACAGGGGGCCTTGTCCAAGCGGACACGGTGGGAACAGTTGAGGTGAGGATGTAACAAGGGTGACCAAGATGATGGAAGCAAGGGACCAAACCTTGTTATCACTGGATAACTGGAGTCATTCAGGAATGGTAATGGACATGGAAGAAGAGAAGGAGGAAAGGGGATAAGCCAGGTGGAAATGGCTGAGGTGAGCTCCCACGGCTGGGAGTGGGAAGGGCTCAGAGCAGGCTCACAGGGCAGGAGCACGCAGACACTCTCCAGGGCAATGCTGCATTGCCTAACCAAACCACCCGCAGATACTGCAAGTGCCAAGTCTCAGGCTGTGCCTGGGGTAGCCAGTGCTGCCCAACCCAAAGCAGGGCTTTGCTCCCACCAGGACCAGTTCAGGCTGCTGCTTCACAGAGGGCAGAGGCCGAGGAGGGCAGTGCTGCTTGGCACGGGCCAAACAGGAGCCAGGGCTGGCCCTGACAGTTTGCGTGTGATATTATAATTTATACTATCATTGATAATTATGCTGCAGTGCCAAGAAGGGCTTCTGAGTCCTGCTTAATTACCAGAGTAGGCATATCCTGACTGGTCCATGCCCTCGGTCCCACTAGCTGACATTTTAGATGGGCAGACCTCAGTGAGTGGCCTGGTGGCACATAGATGGGTGGTATCAGCTGGCTCCTTTGTCCCCCATGCACCAGGGCACCTCTGGGACCTGACCTGTGCCATGCTGCCCCACTGCCCCTAGCAGTACCCACAAGAGCTGCCCCTGCAGGTACTACCTTAAGGTGAGGGATTGCTTTGGCTCAGTCAGGTGGGCTGGGAAGGACCTTACACATACAGGTAAGAGGAGGGTTTCTGGTACCCTCAGTGTGGGGAGAGAGTGGTTCCTCTGAAATAAGCAGCAGTTTACTTGATTAATTCAATTTAATCTAGTGATCCCCAGGAGTGGCTCCAGGCTGGTATGGAGTAAACCAGACTGAAATTTGTCTCGAGCTGGGCTATGTATCAAAACTCTTTTCAAAACCTACTTTGTGCTACTGACGTCGCGGGACTCAGCGCAGTTCTTCTGAACTTCTAACACCACGGCAATAAGCATTTTTATCTAAAGGGGTTTTAAAGCCAACAGCCTGGTTATGGGGACGGATGAGATTTTCTTTATTGACTGTGCAATCAGTGTGATTTAGAGCCCCTGCAGGGGCCCTGCTGCAGGGTCTCTAAGAGCCAGCTGTGACAAACCCTCCCTCCACAAGCTCTACTCGGCACTGCTGCTGTCCCCAGCAGTGGTGGCAATGGGAGGTTTCTACTTCTTCTCATCTTCCCACCCTCCTGGTCCTGCCTTCCCCATGTCCTGCCCTCCTGCAAGGCCAGTTATTTGTCTGGCATCACACCCCTGCTTTGCAAGGTAATTAATTACTGTGGGATGCAGCTTTGCACTGGACTTCATTAACCACAAACACTCTCAGCCCTTTTCCTGCCACAGCATGCATGCCAGACACCTCTGGCTATCTGTGGTAGATATACACTTCTCAAGCTCCCAGGAGGATCTACTGGTCTGTGGCAGATGGTGCACCGGACTGATGGATGCACAAGGCTGGAAAGGCCATTCACCCTTCTTGTCTCTTGGGATGATGTCCCAGTACAGCCTGGCACTCCTGTGATGCTCCATTCCTCTGCCATTGCAAGGGGTTTATGTACAGTTTTAATATCAGAAAAAGCAGGATGTAAGTGGAGGAACCTTATTTGGCACTGTTTTGTTCCGTTTTCAGAGACCATTGGTACTCCAAAAAAGTACCGGGCTTAAGTAAAACAGTGGGGGGCCAGATCCACAAAGCTATAAGTGAAGACAAGACTGAACACCAAAGTGCAGTAAGAGAGACCCAGTCCTCTGCTATGGGTGCAAGTGCCAGGGTTGTGTTATGTCTAAAGAAAATTGCATTTTTTCAAGTATATTGAAGGGTTACTTTTGAAAAAGAAGTTAAGTAAAAATCTTTCTCTGCTAAATAATCACCTACTTTCAAGTATTTGTTTCTTTCCTACTTTTTCACCAGAAATAGGAAAATAAAGAAAGGTTAAAAGAAAAGAAATGGGGAGAGAGAAAAAAAACACTTAACTGAAATCTTGATTTTTAACAATGTTTTTACAGACAACTTTGAAAAAACGTAGCTATTATTTGTTTCTTTTTTTCCTCTTAACTGTTTGGTTTGTTTTTTCAGTAAGCTCTTTCTTATTGCAAAAAAATCCATTTATACTAGCAGCCCTAGTTTTGAAGAGCAGGAGGAACAACACAAAACCAGATCAGCTGGCATGTAACATACACTTCCAGGCTTTATATTTGGAAGCTCTGAAACTTCTACTCATGATCCATGCTTCTCCACATAAGCAATTGATGCTGAGAGGCCCTGCCACTAATCTCATTTTTTGTGGAAGAGTCTGTTTGTCAGAGCTGACAATGTCATGAAGAAATGCTGTGTTTCAGTGCAGAGATGCAGTCCCAGTAATTTTCTTTTTGTTTCCCAGCCAGCACCTCACTCCTCTCTGAGGTCAGACTAAATGATGTAACGGTCCCTTCTGGCCTCGCAATCAATGGGCTGGTGGCCAGGGTCCATTCCCTGCTGACAGGAGCAATCACCGCAGCTGAGACCCCCCAAGGGACCAGGCTTTGGTCCTGGGCTCGCACTGGACTACCAGGTGCTGGTGCTGTGGGACAGGGTTCACAGCATGCAGTAATGTGAAACGTGTCTCTTGCAATGATGTTTAACCTCTCCGTAACAAGAACAACGACGACAACCAAAACCCCCAAAAACCCAACAGAAAACCCCCCTCTTCAAGACTTTCCCTTACACAGACAGAGCCGAGAAACCCTCAGGTTTTATTTTAACCAATAACCACTTACTTGTGGCTGAGGGTTTTGTTCTGCCTGTTCTGTTTCTCAGGACTCTGCTGCCCTAAAGCGGTGTCTGAGCAGTTTGACGGTGCAGTGACATGGTCAAGCAGTCTCTTCAAATGCTCTCTGGCAAGTCGGGGGGACGGCACGTTTGCCTGACCTCTGATGATCTGACCCTGATACCACCCGACTCCCGTGGCCCTCATTCTTGGGGTAACGAGCGCTCCGTGATCCCGGGCTGGGAGCGCCAACTCGCCGAGCCCAACAGTACGGGCCCGGTCCGGTGCCCAAAGAAGCATATTTCTAGAGTCACGCAAGAGAGTTCTCGCGTTTTGCATTGTACCAAATCCAAGACCAGGCTGTCAGACCCGGGCCGTTCCTCCGCAGTCTCCACCCTC
>NW_010419101.1:0-354 GCF_000710305.1 Buceros rhinoceros silvestris
TGGCATCGAGTCTTCTCGCACACCCCCTTTTTATCTTGGCTCCCCAGCACACGGAGGACAGGCAGACGCTTCCCTGTCGACACATACCAACAGTTCAGAGCTGTTCTTCTCGAAGTTCACCCCCTGCCTGTTTGTTTTGCCACTCGAGCTGCGGGACACTGACTTGCCTGTGCTTACAAGCTGACTGTGAAGCGAGAACCTGCGTTTGCAGATATCGGGGGAGATAACACGAAGGAAAAACCAAAGGATCTTGGTCGTGTTTACAACGATGAAAAGCAGCACCAAGATTCGGGGCTGGCCCCTTTGGGGTGGCAGCAAAGGCTGGGCATAGTTTACTTTGATGTGGTGCTTGAC
>NW_010419101.1:1071-1490 GCF_000710305.1 Buceros rhinoceros silvestris
TGATTACTAATGAATTAACTTTTTTAACCAGTGACGAATCATAATGTTTAGCTATGATGTAACGGTGTTTACTAATGAATTAGCTATGGTATAAAAACAGAGCTATCCGGGAATAAACGGGACACCAGTTGATACCACACTGGTACGTGTGGCTGGATTGTGTCTAAGCCCCCTGCGTCATTTTGTTTTTTAACAAATGGTGCCTGAACAGGTACCCTTAGTTCGGTGTTGGACCCCCAGCGGAAAAACAGTGAGCTCCGGAGACAGGTCAAGCTCTGGCAACCCCAGCACCGGCCGCATCTGGGAGGGCGCTGCTGCCGAAGCAGTGACAACTGCCTGCCGCCTGCTGCCGCCTGCTGTTATCTGCTGGACCCGACGCGATGCCGAAAAGAAAGGGACAGGGGAAGTCGACCGTTAGG
>NW_010419102.1:0-4456 GCF_000710305.1 Buceros rhinoceros silvestris
CAGTGGAAAATCGGTTATTAATCAGCGAAGAACTATTGATTTTACAGCTGGTATTTCCATAGAACAGCCAGCCAGCCGTTGCAGCTGGCAGGCAGCGAGCTGCGAAGCGCCACGGGGAGCACCTCGGGCCCGAAGGAGCGAGTCTGTCTGTGGCGGGAGATAGGGGGTGTTCTGGGGTCACTGCTCTAACAGAGCAGCTCCCAGTCTGCAGAACACGCAGAGGTGCATTTCGTGTTTACAATTAACAAATGAGGACAAATTCACTGTTGTGTTGGGAAGCAGAATGGAAGCCGTGGGATACTCTTTGACTCCTCGTAAACACGTTTTCAATGTGTGTGGGCTGTTTTCCAGTCAGTTCATGATGGACCTGAGGAATACATCGTTTTCCTCTGTCAGAATTCAGTCAGGAAAGCAACCTTCTCTTTTCTTTCTTTTTTAATGCAGTGGAAATATTCATGAGATATCCAGTGAGATATAGTCTTCTGATCATTTTTCTTTCACGTGTAGATCATTTGTGATGGTTCATCCAGGCAGACATGTGCTGAGCTGGACCATATGGATTTGCCTGTTTATTTTAGCTAGGTCTATAGTGGATCTTTTTATCACCAGCTGCTGGGATTTGGGTCTTTTTTATGAAACCTGCCCAGAAGTGGAACGATCTGAGACTGAAATTCTTTTGTACTTTGTTCTAAAATCACAGCGTAATATACTCAAGCATGTCAATGAAATACATCCACAATGCAGAGCTTATGCTGACATTTACCCAGGAGCGTGTCAGCATCGGCAGTGTATAATGCTGCATAACAGGAACAGCCCAGCGTTCTTTCACACTTTTTAGTATTAAAATTATAATTTCGTGATCTAGATGATGCCCTGATTTGGGTCTGAATTTTAACTCTCCAGCAGTCGTCAGAGAGTGAAGGTTGGCTTGGGTCTATTTTAGGTACCTTTTCAATATGCGCATAGTCGGTGTTACTCTGCCTTTCACTGCCTTTCTCTAACTGATCAAATTGCAGTAGTTTCTTCAGTCATGGTCCAGCAACACAATGACAGTAGTGAAGACATGAGCTCCCACAGCTGTCATTAGGAATCACAAGTTCATTTACTCACTACTGAAAATTTATCTGAAATAATCCAATACCACAATACCATTACAGGCAACTGGAAAGGGACAAAATGTTTCTGTGAAACTAGAGCTATGAAAGAATTATCCTGGACCTAGATACGAAGAGCATGGTGCATAGATCTAGTCTGGTGATCGCCATCAGGAGAACACTGGAAGGCAGGTTAGATGCTAAAATTACTGGTGCAAGATTATGTCCCCAGTATCGCAATTACTGCTGCCACTATGAGAACACAGTCCTGGATTCATACAGCATCACTGGCACTTGCAGCCCTACTGCAAGGAAAATATGGTCAGCTCACATGGTTTAAATCAAATTGGGATTAAAACAACTTACAGATTTATTAGCAGTGTGTACTTAACCTGCAATCAATGAACTCAGTGTTCAGGACTGAAATCAGCATCACGGCAGATAAACCACATTACTAGACACAAGATGTTAATAAAAGCCTCCAGACTTCTAAGTGATTTCTAAGCAAGCATTTTAGCCCAAACATCTAAGAGCCACTCTCCCAGGCAGTGTGCATTACGCACCCCATGCCCTGTGCCTGGGTGCAGGTTCTCACATGCAGACCCTCCTGTACAGGTGTGGGTGCTCCTGCAGTGTGTGCACCCATGCTGCAGCTAGCACCCTGCTGGGGGACCACCGTGGGTAGGTGTCCCACTTGATCCCACGTGCACCCTGAGGAGGGGACCCATGCCACTCCAGTGCTGCAGGTCCCTGGCTGAGTGCCAGCTGCTTTCTCGCTCCCCGGGTTGCTGCTGGGGATGCTGTGAGGCAATGTCTGGAAGTGCCCCAGCTAGAGCCACTGCTCCTCCTCCTCCTCCAAGGCATCTCCCACTTTGCCTCTTTGTCCCAATCTCCCACAATGTCTCTTTGTAATTCTCTGGTTATTGTTTAATCAGGCTCATCATCTTCCTTGTTAGTGCTACCAGCTTTGGGCAATCACCGTCTCACGCAGTTTTGGGTGTCCTGTAAAGCCTCTTAGCTGAAGGAGATGTGGGGCACCCCGCTGCGGATGTGTTGCTGTGTTTCTGTGGCTGCCTATCCCTGCGTGAGCTGGGCCAGCTCTCAGCCAGCGCTGCTGTTTTTTCTGAGCACTGAAGGTTCATTAGCTGATACTCCTCATTGTCCAGCGTGCTGCCTTACCCAGGAAGGCCCCTCACTGCTGGCAGGAGGCGTTAACCAGGAGCATTACCTGTCCACCCCCCCGGTCCGGTCCTGAGTCGTTCCCGGTGACTTCCCTACAGCAAGACTTTTGTAGACATGAACCCTTTCTTTGCTCTGTTAGAAAAGGTTGCAAAACAGCTGCAAAGGTCCAGGTTTACCAGTGGTTGGTTATAAAGCCCTGCAAGGCTGTTTAAATTTAAGATCCTCCTTCCTAGGAAACTGGAGGGTTTTACAATGGTTTCTCTCTCTCCCCTGTACTGATATTCTTCCTGTCTAGGTCATAGTATTTTATACTTCTAGATATACTTATCTGTTTTCAACCTGATATTTCTGCACCTCTTCCTCTTTTTATGTTTTTCTTTATTTTTTCCTTAACCATGTGACTCCTTCCTTTTCCATGGAGTTTTCCTGAAATGCTTTCTTCCTCTGCTGCTTTCCCATCTGTGTTGGTCCCTCTCCAGCTTGGTATTACTTAATTACTCTTCTTTCCACTCCTTTCTTAGAGGTTTTAGCCCTTTGGTCTCAGTCACTGTCCAAAAACCACCAAGAGTGTTCCCAGCAGCACCAAAGTGACAAAGTGCCTTCTACAGCCACACTCTGAATGCCTTCAAGGGAGCATCCTTGGGGCTACACCGGAGCTGATCTCAGCATCTCACGTTAGCGTATAAGAGTGTGCGATAATGTTGTTACCATCAGTTTGCAGCCGTTTGTGTTTGACCAGGACATGGAAAAAGAAACAGCAGTCTGGAGGCATGTTTCTCTCCTTTTTCTTGTCCCTGATAAGCTTGAAGTGGTCTGAATTTAGCCAGCTGTGGTGCTTCTCTCTGGTTGCTCTGTGGCAAAACTTGACCGACAATAAAACAGGCAACTCTAAAGAAAAATAAGTAGCAGTAGTGATATTTTCAGTTATGAGAAGGTCCTTATGGCTGTAAGGGTTTAGTGTTCTCCAGCTCAGACAATGCTGAGTCGTCCTTTAGGGAAAAAAAGATGAAGAACAGAAAACAATCTCTCCTGAGTCGCCTCTAATATTTCATGTGCACTCACTCTTCTGGTTTTGTAGACTGAACCAGGTGGAACTGAGCCTTGTGTTAACTTCTTCTACCCTTTGAAAAACACAAACTGCAAAGTCCAAGAAAATCAACAAAGGTTTAGACGAGTCATATTTGCAAAGCTACAATGCAACTTCTTTACCTCGCTCCCTGCAGCCCTCCCGCTCTTATGTTTATGCACTAGGTGAAGCTTTTTAAAGCTGACATCTGGGATCTATTCCTGGAGGATTATCTTTGAAGCAACATACCACTTCTTAGTACTTAATATTTTTTTTTACATCCTGCATTCGTAATTCTAAGGCACAAATAATACTATCAATATTAATGCATTGAAGACATTTTTCTCTGTACCTGAGGGTATGTTACTACCCACAGAGATAAGTAGAATTTCATAAATACATACAAAAATCTTAACTTTTGTTATCATGACATGTCTTCAGTGCCATAATTGTAATAACACTTCAGAGCATAATGTTCATACTAGCTGTAAAGGAGCCAGAACTACAATTTGGAAAAAATTGACTCCATTGAGTCAAGCATCTCTGCTCACATTGAGAAAATACTGAATATATATATATATATAAAAAGACACACACATATCTCTACATAAGTACGTATATAAAAATATATCTAGAAGGGTGGTTATTCGAGTGAAAAGAATTTCCTCTTGTAAAAAGCTTTTAATTTTCTTTCTGTGAATATTTACATTAAAAAATTTGTTCATGTAAGAAGAAAGAGTTAAATAGTTGTGCAAGGTTGTGATTAGACTTCTATTGGCATCGAGACCTAGCAGACCCTTCTCCTGCATTTAAAATGTGCCATTTTCTCCTGTGCCTGCAGAAAAATATTTTGTTATCTGTCTTTGGTATCTGTCTAGTCACCCCATGAAAGAGGTGGTCACCAACCCTTGTCTCTCAGAATTCCTTGGGCTGAGACAAGTCTACTGAAATCACTTGAAGGTTTTGAATAAAGATAAAACAATGACATTTAAATCCATTAATGGATAAACCATATGAAGGCAATAGGCTTAATTAATTATTTTCTATTGTAAATAGTGGTTCTGTTTCTGTTCTCATTCTTGAATGTAAACCTGGATTATCTTCACTGATCCTG
>NW_010419102.1:4565-24692 GCF_000710305.1 Buceros rhinoceros silvestris
TGTTCTAGGTTTATAATGAAATATAATTTAAAAATAATTGCTAACAGCGTTAGGTCACTCATGATCACTACAGAAGAAAAATGTTTCAGAGGGTTTGACACAATCAGTGGTGATGAATGGTTCTTAGTTATTCTTGTATGAATGTGTCTCACCTCTTTCTTTCCAAGAAGGGTGGTCTGAAAGAAGACTTTACAGTTTCAAGATAACCACTGTGAACAATACAGTGTTAAATAGTAAGTATAATTGTTATTAATTATCTAATTCTCTTTTAGATACCACACAGAAATTAATAAACAAGGGTACTTGCCAGAGATATTTTACATTTTGACTATAATATATAAATAATTTATGTGCTGATTATTTATTTATGTGTTTCAAGCAGGAAGCAACAAAACTAAAGAGAACATATTTAAAAGCTTTATTAAAGGCCCTAGGCAAAGGATTTCTTTCTGTAATACATTTTAATTAGCTAACTGATTTGTGGATAGGGCTGCATGAGATGTTTGCAATGTAATAGGGCTTGCTTGAAGTCAGCCTTGGAGTCATTACAGAATGAAGCACCCTTCACCCAAACATCACAAGGTGCAGTTGTCTCACCACTAGATCTTCTGTGCTGGGCTGCTGAGCCTGTGTGATTCCTACATGTACAAGTTCAGAAAGGGTTTGGTTCCCCAATGCGTCGGGTCACAAATCCTGTCTTGAGTCTGCCTCGGCATCACTTTATGGCTTTTGCCAGCTTCAGTAGTCAGAATCTACCTCCTGATTTCAATTTAATTTCTTTCCTATCTGGTATGTGCTTTTTTGCCCCTCATTGTTCCAGTATTGTATTTTATGTGGAATAGCTTTTCCCTTCCCGAAGTTTACTGATGTAGAAGAGCCTTGTCCTTCCCGAGGGTCTTACTCAGCAAAGCAAACCAGTCTTCTTCTGTCCTAGTCTTCTCTACTAAACACAGTGAATAGCTCTGCTCATCTTAAAAATTCTCTCCTGTGACTACTCCAGTTAAAATTCAACTCTCTTGTATGTAAGTGACTAGAACTGTATTATACCCCAATGACAGCCTGAGTTTTGTTGGAGTACCTCGACATTTCACTTGCCTTTGTCTTGGCTGCAAGGCGTGGAAACATCTGTGAAAACACATATGTGCTTGTCTATATGTACAAGTACATATATTTACATAAGCACACATGGACACACACACACACATATAGCCACACGTTATTTTATGTATTTGTTGCCAGCTGAGAAACTCCTAGATTACAGCGCACATTTTTATTGTTATTGCTGAAGTGCATGGCCTTCAGGAGTGTTTTGGTACTCCTTTGAGATTCCTCCTGTCCTCAGGACCGTATCTCTCTGTGTGACAGCCAATCTCCCCCATACTGAGGATGGTGTACTTGGCAAATTTTGCTATCACTCACCCACTTTTTGCACTATTAATATTGCCAAAACTAAACCAGACCCAGTCCTTGAAAAACTTAGCTCATCATCTTCTACCAGCCTTGTACCATCCCTTCCAGCCTTGTACCATCCCTTCCAGCCCGTCCTGTTGGCATTTTCCCTTAAAGCATCCTTATGCTACCTGGCTTGTGCTCATTTTTCTCAAAACAAAGTAATTTCCTGTGTGGCTGGATAGCAGATGTTTCACAGATGTCTAGATAAATGAGATTTTGGTCTTAGTAATGTTTAATAATAATAGTGAAAAATACCAATTATAGTTTCCAAGAAAGATGCTAGGCTCTTCTGACAGGTATGTTGCATTGATCTTCCATCCTTCATCAGGTTTAATTTTTTTTTTTAAATTACTCCAAGGCTGAATCAAGTATGAATCAAGTCAGTCTACTATGCTCTGAAATGCACACTCTAGTCTTCTTTTTTGCTCAAGTTTGTTCAAGATCTTCCCTCTCAGACTTGTGACCATGTGAGTCCAGTCTATCATGGACTATCTCTCCAGTTCTGGCTGCGTTGCTGATACTGAGGTGACAGCTACTTCCCCTCACTGTGTTTGAGTTTGAGTTACTGTATACAAGAGCATATCCCTAATGTGACTGCTGCCCATTAAAGAACAAACAACTCTCTTGATGGGGTCGAAGACTTACATTTGCTTCAGGAGAAGTTAGAAAAAATCCTGTTGGAGATAACTGTTTCTCCAGGTGGTCAAGGAAAACTGAAGATGAGGGAAAGTGGGATGGACCAACCATGATAGCTCGTTCATTTCTGTCATTAAGTTTGTCACATTAAACCTAGAATTAAAATACCTCTTTCCCATGGTCCCCATCCCAAATTGGTTGCCAGCCAGCACTTCATTTGTGTAATTGTACCGATTGTTGTGGTGGTTGGATGCAATCAATGCTCTATCTCTGTCCATCAACCCTCTGCTTCCCAGACATAGATCCTGTGTATATGGTCTGGGAGAAGGATGGTGGTGTGATGGTGCAGTTGACTTGACTACCGTTGATACAGTAGCTAACATTGTTGCAGAAGCAGTAGAAGTCCTTAGACACAGAGCAGGACAGGAGGGCTGCTGAGACTCTGTGTGGCAGGTCAGGGGAATGCATCTTTGCCCTGTGTCCCTGTTGGATCTGGACTTTGTTTCTTACGGGGATGGCAGCAGCCAAAAGTGGGAGTGGGATGGGGGTCTTTGTGCCCGCCTGGTGGGGAGGATCACTGCACCCATGGCAAGCAGTCTGGTGCCTCTTTGCGAAGATCTCCCCAGTGATGTCCCAAAAAGGGAAATGAAAATTGACTGTGGAATTTAAAGAGCGCACACAGCTGCTTCAAAAATCTTATACCTTACTTCCAGCACATCCCTGCAATGTCAGTTGTGGCATTAGATCTGCCTAAACTCTCATTTCCCTGTTGCTGTGTAATGAAGGTTTGCTCCCCCAGCTAGCTCATTTGTAATCCCGTTTTTGAGCTGGGCATGCCTTTTTCATTTTTTTATAATGCTTAATAATCATGTATATTCAGTCCCCTAGGTGGTATGTTAATTCTTTTCTTTCATCTACTTAATTAGAAGATTTTGTTTTGCATAAAATATATGAGGCAGCTGGGGCAGGGTCTTATGAACTGGTGATCATCCACTAACTATATTAAGAAGTTTCTTAAGGCTTTGAAATTGTCTTCAGATAGTAGCTGTTGACAAACCCTGAAGTGAAACTCTACTTGAATATTCACATTAAAACCGCCATTGCAGTTAAGTTAGTGATGCGTGATTAATTGGCTTAAAAGCAATGGATTCATACCGAGTAAAATGCCTCTATGAAAATCAATAACATGACTACAATTAGCAAGAGCATTACTTTGAAGATATTAAGGGCCACAAATAAAATATGTCAGCTGAAAAGTAACAGTGGCTGTATATACAAACAAATGGCAGCTGTGTTTGTAACACAGCATGAGTGGCTTACGGGTCTTTTACATAGTATTTCTCTTCTCTTAATAGCCTCTTCTTTTAATAGCTCTTCTCTTAACAGCGACAGGATAGCATGGTAGCTACTCAGGACAAATAACAGTCAAAGGTGCTACTTTGCTTCCACCCACCAGGTTTGGCCAGCACCTTTTAGCCCCTGGCACGCGCTGGTGTGCAGGACTCGATGCCATCACCCAAGACTGGCTCCCTTCTCTTTCCTACCTGTGTTTGTCGCCACTTCAGCTGGTGCTGGCAGACTGGGACAGCTCCGCAACCAACAGATGGACAACTCCATTATTTCACAAAGCTCTTGCTCCTCTACCTCAAACACTCAAAGATACTTTTTCAGATTGTACAAGAATTATAAATACTATTCCTCTCTTGTTGAATCCCCACAAACTCCTTTTTATGCTGTTGCATAAAAGCCTTTCCAGGACTGAGAGTCACTTGAATTCATAGGCAAATTAAATACTGTATTGTGGTCATGTTTACAGTAGTACACAGGGAACAGGTACAGATTTCAGAGGCTTCCTAGGATATGTGCCCTGAATTAAAAAAAAAAAAAAAGAAAAAAGAAAAACCAGGGTGCATTTTCATGTCTTTCATTCACACAGATATGCTGAGTGGTTGATTCTATGTATCACTGCAAAAAGAAAACCATCTGTCTTCCTGGGGCACTATTCCTCTTACCTTGAGGCTGACATAAGAATTTTAACTTGGAAAAGAAGGGAGATGGATGGAAGAGACTTCTTTTACCTCAATGTCTGGAGATCTAATATAAAAAATGAGGGAAAACAAATAAACAACAATACGCAAATCTGTAAAGAAAGTACAGAAGAGGAAAGGGTGGACAATACAGAAGAGGAAAGTGCTGATATTGAAGAGAACAGGGAGGCTAAACAACTGCCATAGTGACCTAATTATAAATCAGCCCCAGATATAAAGCAATCGTCACTCTTTAAGGGACCGAATAAAATATTGACACTCAAAAAAAAGTAAGTTATCAGCTAACATGGAAAAACACAGGCACTGTAGAAATATTAAGTTGGGATAGAGGTTCATAAATGATCCCTAAAGCTAATAGTGAGAGGGTCCTTTTGAAATTTGCTGGTGACATGAAGGTGGGAGGCACCATCAGAAAATATCAGGATATCAGGCAGGAAAAAATGACTATCCTAGAGAGTCTAACAATGTGCTAAACATTCAGCTGAATGAAGGGCAAGATCATTTAAAGTCTAATGTGGAGAATTTTCACTAAAAACTGGGAAACTATCAGCTGGAAATGGAAATGGGTAGAAAGCACTGGGTCACTGAGCCAGTCAGGATAAATATTATCATCAGTGTGATCCAACCATGAAAGCCAAACCCAGGCTGAGGATATCCCTGATGACTTGTTTCCAGTGGAGCGAAAGTAGCTTCAGGCATTTTTGTAGCAGACCATGCTGAGACCTCGTCTGGAGTACTGTGCACACTGGTGGCACCCCTGTTCATGAAAGATGGAGGAGCTGCAGAGAACAACCTGTGGGATGGATATGGAGGAGAAAGGCAGAGGCTTGACTCATGGAAGCTGAAAGGAGGTATAATTGTTCCCTGCAAACTTGTGACAGTAAATTCTGGAGAAACAGGAGAAGAAAAAAATATTTAAGTCAAAGAATATAATACACATAGAAACAACTGGAAATACATTTTGGCAGGATTTCCCAAAATGTTTTTCATTATCAGTGTACTGAGGATCTGGAACAGAACAGTGATGGTGTAAAACCTGGTCATCATTAAAATGGAATTTGTCCAGCTCATGAAATAGTATGACCAGTGTATTTGGCATGACACTGGTATCGAAGGCTCAGGAGCTCCTTTCCAGTCTTATATTCCCCCGACTGGCACCGTCTAAAGCCAGGAATAGATGAAGAATCTCCTATCTCAGAAGAGCGGATGCTGCAGTCTGTAACATCAGGTCTAGGCTGTTACAATTGCTTAAAACTCAGCCATCCTGGTCTTCTTTCATTGGAACTGTGCTTGCTGTGGGAATTGGAGGAGAAGCAAAATTGGTTTAATCTCATTTATTCACAGCCCAGCTGCTGCTTCTCCCTCTGAGATACCTGCTCATCACCCCTTCTCCTGTGCTGCATTAGTCTGGCACCTCTGTCCTCTGCTGTGTCCCCATGCTGCAGATAGCAAGTGTGCTTTCTGTGGAGCATGTGCTGTGCAAATAATCCCGGCATGTCAGACATCCCAAAACAAGCCTAATAAAATTATCCTGGAGCCAGACTGAGATCCAGAAACTCCTCCTCCTCACACCCAGCCCAGAGTAGGCTCCTTTGGCAGCCCTAGAAGTTTGTTAGCCCTATACTGAACCACAGTGGCTTGGAGTTGCTGCAGAGGTGGGAGGGGACAATCAGACACACTGTGTGCTGCACATGGCTGGCAACGTCACCTGAGACTGATAAAATTCATGTTCAGCTTCATGAGTCTCCAGGGTGCAGTGATGAACAGGCTGCACTGTGGTCCAGACACCCTTTCTTCGGAGTGTTCCTAAGGTTCTGGAGAGATACTGTGGAGCATCTTCTGTCTCTGCCCCTACCCCAAATACAGGCTGGGAGGCACTCCTCCCTCCCTCCAGCCCCAGCCCCAGCCTGCACCACTTACAAAACCTGCTCCACTATTTATTGAAGCAGGAAGCAAAGGTCAAAATATGGAGGGGTGTTTTTTAGCCTCTTCTAAGCGAATAACTGCACCGCAGGACACAGGAGGTGCAGCCACCAGGCTGGCAAGAGATGCAGCAGGCTTGTGCTTCTGAGCACCTTTTTTTTTTTTTTTAAAAAAAATGTTGTTATTGAATCCTGGGGTGGTGGGATGAGGAGACAGATTTAGTAATTTTTTGTCTCCTAAAAAAAGTGCAATTTATTAACTGAAGGCAATAATTTTAACTGGTGTTATTGGTATGCAGCATGCGGGGACTTTAGTGCTAGCGCATCTTTGTTAATGTTGTTATAGAAGCTTCTACTGGGACCCTAGTTATCAAATGACTCTGACAGCATTCATCCACAAAGCCCTGTGTTTTAATTTCACTATCTGAAAAGAAATGGGCTGGGTGGGTGGAAAGACTCCTATTTTCAGCTGCTTTGTCCTTTGCCTTAAAGCCTGGCACCTTGCAAGTGTAAAGGAGGAAAATGTAGGATTACAGCGGGAGGAATACATCTTTGAAAAATAAATACCCTGCCATAAAAAAGCATGTTACAAAGTGACAGGTGCCATCTATTGATATAATGAAGTCTTTGATTCCCATAGTGCTGGTCATTATAAGACGCGATACATAGCGATGTGAGCCAGAGCCTTGAAAACCCCTTTGAACAGCAGCAGAGCCACAAATAGCAGCAAGGGATTTAATGGTAAAACATTTTACAAAGGTTTTGCTGTATGCACTGTGAAACAGTGGAGAGTTAATGAATTACTGGAAACAGCAAATGTCCCCATTGATACAAATCAGAGACTGATCAGGGAAGTAGCTCATTTCTAGGACTTTTTTTCTTCTTCAGCCCACGCTCTAGCCATGGTTATATGGGATCACACAGGAGGTCCAGGCCCAGCAGAATTTGTGAGCAAAAATGAACAGCTAAGCCAAGTAAGCAGCTGAAAAATAATACTTTTTTTATTACTTTCTCCTGGCAAGACTCAAAACTTATCCAATTGCATGAGATTATATTAGCGCATCATGTGAATGTAGCAAAGTGAGCCCTGAGTGAATGATGCAAGAGCTGAAAGTGGAAATGGGGCATGGTCGTGGTTCTAAAAAAATGTAGGCACATGTATGTCTGAACTTTTCCCCCACAGCTCATTGATCAGCATTTGTCCAGGCAGATCTGCCCTTGCATGTCTTTTATCAAACCTTGGAAGGACAGTGCATTTTCTAGATTACAGCTTTGGAAGCCAAGTTTCTCCCACATAGGTCTTTTTGTGTGGCTGGAAAATGCCATTTCAGCAACATGGTGGTGTGATGGCCCTTGTTTCCAAGAAAGATGTATGTTTGCTCTCCTGGAGAACCTACAGCCTGGGAGAATAATTCCCCTTTATTCAAGATGCTGGGTGATATGACCTTTCAAATGGCCTTTAGCCTATTTAGAGGTGAAGGAGGTAGTAAGCTGTGGGCTGCGTGAGACTGCCTCTTGCATGATCCACACATACCACAGGTCTGCAAGGATGTTTTTTCCAGACATAATTTTATTTCTCACACTGCCCATCCCAAGATGATATAAAACCTTTCAAGTTCTCTCTGTTGCAAATGCAAGATCTTTTAAAATAATTTTTAAACAATGACTTTTTTTTGGTTTTTTTGGCTTTGGCTTTGGCTTAATAAGAACAAGGTGTAAGTCTCAAAACCGAGGCCAAGTTAGGGCTCTTTCACAGCATGCATTGTCAGTATAGTTGTGTCTGTATCAGCATTTTGCCACTTAAGTCAGGAAGTCTTCTGCTAGCTATTGCACCAGGAGCCAGGTTCTTAATCCAGGCATTTTTCTGGCTTAACCCTGTAAACAGGTTTGTCAAAGCTGCCTTGGGGTTGTACACAAACAAAACAAACTGTTTTGGAGTTTCTGCTTAGTTGTCCCTAGTGCTGTCTTCTCCTTTTACTTAGCTCAATGTGAAACTGAGGTTTCTGCCGAGGTTTGGCTCGTGCTGCAGGTGGCAGGGAGCTGGAGCATCCACAGAGTCTCTCTCTTGGGTACAGAGGAGAGCAATGTGGAGTCCTCTTCAGACCTCAACGTCTTCCTGGCTACTCAACTGATGTGTCCCTCTCCTACATTCTGTACTTTGGTAGAACTTTGTAATGAGCATGGCTTGAACTTCAGCCCAAGCCAGTTGTAGGGGTAGTGACAAGCCGCCGGGTGCAAGGGTTTGTGCTCGGGGTGAGATCAGCCCTGGTTGAATTTGGCAGTGCAAAGCCTCCTTGGAGGAGGATTTTTTCTTGGAGGGTTGCAGTTCAGGTGTCCAGCGTAGCACTGAGCATATTCCTGGTATTTAACGACCAAAGTAACAACTACTAGCTGTTTGCAAACCACCAAGAGCTCTGATTGGTTCTGAATGGCTGGGGAAGTAAATCGAGGAACTAACATTACAGTGAACAGAGGCCGTGTCTGGAGCAATACAAGCACCACTCAGACTTTACAACTTTTATCCTAGCAGCAAGTATGGTCATCTTGTCAACGCAGTTTCTGCTCTTGATGACATAACTGGAAAGGAGAAAGTTTAAAAGAAATTTTTACATGTATGTCTCAGACACACGCTGTCTGCAACTTTTTGTAAGCAGCCTGCAGCTTGGTTCTCTGTTACAGGTGTCTATCACTACAAGGCACACAAGCAACAGGAACAGGCTGCTGCATGCATTTTGATCTTGGCATAACTCTGTATTGCATAAAAACTGCTAAGAGAAATGAAACCTAAAGATCATCCATAGGAGCGCAAGGCGAGGTTAGTGCATGGTCATGCACGGTCAGAGGCCCGGGGAGTGGTGTGCGGGAGCAGAGGCTTTCAGAAGAGCTGCAGTGCCTCATAGCAGGACATGGGGAGGATGGAAACACAGGTTTGTTCAACGGCTCTCTGGAATTAAATCACCCCATGCAGAAAGAAAGCAAGACAACTGGAAATGAGGTAGCAAATGAGGATCCCTGCCGCAAGCAGCATGTTAGAAGTCACAGCCAGCCAGTGACTATGGAAACCTTATACTATCCAAATGAGAATAAATAATTTAGTAAAGACCCATATTAAAGTCTAAATTTCTCTCCTAGGCTCTGACAGATGGACTTCTTCCCTTGGGTAGATAATTTCTGTCTCTTTTAGCAAAAAGCAGCTCCATCCAGCATTTCAGCAAAAATGTAACACCAGACCTGCAAAGCTTTTTTTCTTTTCAGTAGCCAATGCTTTACACATACAAAATAAAGACAATATTGAATTAACCTCATCTGACGCAGCGCATGTGTGAGCAGGCATGCTTTAGCTGCCTAGCAAGAGAAAAATTATGCCTTTTTTTCAGGATGAAAATGTATCTGTTAAAAGAAGTGCACTGGCTTCTGCCTTGCTCTTAGTTACATGGCAGCCCAGGCGTAGTCTTTCCTCCACTGCTGCTGCCTCTAGCTGAACTTGAGGTCCCGCCGTCAGTGAGGGATGACAGAGGATGCACTGGGCAGTGCGGTTTCTTTCCCCAAAGTTTGGGTCTCTCTACGATGTAACAGACTTACAAGCTACTTTTCTGCAGCTGAATTTCTTTTCCTGGGATACATGTGTTAGTAGGTGCAGCTTGTGCTGCTGGAGGAAGAGATTGGGGAAAAAAACCCAGTGAATGCCAAGCAATCCGTCTTGAAAAGCCGCCTGCATGTAGGAAAGGAAAGAAAGGATCTGGGAGTGTGTGAAAGTTAAATTTCACCCAAAACGAAGGCAACATGTAGAGTTTCAGCAGACTCTTTCCTCTGCCCTGGTTCTCTTCTTTCCCTCTTCACTTGATTTGCATTTTACAACCCTTTTCGCCTGCCCTTTCCTTTCATTTTCCTTCTTCTCTTCCAATTACTGTCCTTAAAGTAACAGCCATAGTAATGATAAAAGTGAGAACAAGAGGAAGAAAAGTAATCCTGGAAGGAAAGTAGCTGCAGCTCACTGGCACATTCAGCACTGGTCTGGTCTTCTCCAGCTGGGGCAGGACACTAGTGGCACTGGCCAGCTGCACAGCGTGATCCCATTTGCTGGGTTAGTAGGCACTACTGTAGTAAAAACAGAGGTTGTTTATTATGCATTATCTCCTTCCCACTTCTAACACAACCCATCTCATAGGCTCTACTCCCATTCTTCTGGGAAATTAAAGCCTGTGTTGTCTCCTGTCATCTGACATCTGTCTGATTGTTATCTAATGACGAGTGGAAGCTGTATGGTTACTCAGGGTCCCGGGAAAGCAAGGAGGGGAGCAGAGGCAATGTGGGTTAAACAAATTATGGTAGCATGAAGACAATGGAAAAACATGCAGTGAAAGGTTGTCCTTTGGGGCTGGTTTCTGCAGGGCATTTTGAGTTTTGGATCTCAGGCTGTTGAAATAGGAGCAGCTGTCAGACGTTTCCTGATCACAGAGGTTTGCCTGCCGTGTTGGACTGGACTCCCTCATCAGAAAGTCCACGGCTGGGAAAGGACTGTCTGTGGGAGCCTACATCATGTTTTCATTACTTGCAAATAGCTGTTACAACATTTCTTACTGCAACTCCAATTCATTCAAAATTTTCAATATTCTCTCTTGAAGTAGATTAAACTACATATGGAGTCCTTAAAAATCAAACCTCGGGTAGTTTCCAAGGAGCTATAAAGCTAAGGCTGCAGGATGACAACAGTCATTTGTAAAAGTAAATATGATAAAATGAACAGCTGCTTGCATGAAGCAGCACCGCAGACTTCCTAATGACTAGATTCGTTCATTTGGGGTTTCAAAAAAATTTGAGTTCTGCTTGTCTGAGTGCTGTTAATTGATCAGAAAGTAAAGCTGATCACTGGTTGCTTTTCCCATGACACATATTCTTTAATAAATTATTGCTTGCAGCTCATGCAGTGTTGCTCATTATTGACCTCAGATATATTAGCTGGACAGCTGGAAAGGACTGCTCACCAGAAACATTACTATCATCCTGCGGTTTTTTGAGGTTCTCAGCAGGACCTCTGCTCTCTGATAAAACCCTATCACAAGATGGAGGTTTTCAGGAACTGCCTACATATTTTTCTTCGTAATATGTTCAAGTGAGCTCTTCCTACTAGGAGAGTTTTCATGTACTAAACAAATTTAGTTAGCCATAGGCAGCAATTAAATATATATCCTCAGATTTCAGCAGCAGATAAAGGTTTATTATGTTCTTTAAAATAAGACACATTTTTTATGTGTCACTGTTAGGACTGAAACTATAAACTGATGCTTTCTAGGTTTTCTTAGTAACTCTGCTCTTGTCGCAGTCTCTGAAGAAAAGGCGCTTGACTTGGGAAACACTCTCTCCTCTGAAAACAGTCTCACACGAGTTTGGAAACCTTGCTGGAAACCTGCAGAAAACACATTTTTTCTAAACTTGTGTGAGACTCAAGAAAATGCTGGATGTCTGATTGGGGAAGAATAGAATGAAAAAAGGGCAAGGAGAGAGAAAAAAGCAAAAGAGGCACTTAAAAAGGGAGTGGAGGGAAAGCTGCTGCAAATGAAATAAGAAAATACGAAAGGGAAGCAGAAGAAGATGAAAAAATAAGTAGCACATATGTTTATTTTATAGGAAGTTGGCTGACAGGCTGAGTTTCTGCTCTGGTCAGGGAATTGAAATTATGGTGGGCTCTGGATGAAAAGTGAATAGTGAACATCCTAAATTAAGAACTCAAGAGACTGAAATCTGTTTGTAAAACTGTTCTGGAACAACAAAACCCCCATATTTTAAGACCAAATCTTTTTCATTAATAATTTGCAAGCTGAAAATATGCTAAATGTCTTGGGTAAGAAAGCACTAGAAAACACTTGCTCAGAAACTCTGAAGTGAAGGACCGTATTGCATTATCAACTTTCCTTACTTTGAATTTCGTTTAAAACAATGAGATAAAGAAACTTTTGCCATTAGCAATAATATTTGATTTTTCCCTCTTGCAAGCAACTGTCCAGGTCACTTTGTGCTGATTTACATAATCCTTGTAAGCTTCTTGTATGACAGACTGTAAATTCGTTTTTTGAGGGTGAATTCAGCTCCACGTGTGATGGAAATGTGAAGAAGGGGAAGTAAGAGGAAGGTCTGTGTGGTCCTGGGCAGTGCTGCTGGAAGGCACACTGACCTTATCCCTCTCTGGAAACATGACAGCTTGAAGGCAGCGTACAGCTACCACAACATTTATCAATCAAGGACATATGGTCTTCCTGAAATGCATCAGGAGAACTATCCTGATTTTCCAATGAGAAAGGATGCTTGAAGATAAAAGAGGATGAGCATTTTATTATTTATTTGATAGCAACACCGACTCCAAAACAAGTAATTGGCTTGTAAACTGCCGTAAACTGCTTGTAATCTACTCATGAACTGTGGTAATCATCCTGGCAAAGATTTCTCTGTGCATGAAAAGCAGCAGTCTTTCAGATTCTTGACAAATAGAAGGGCTGGATCTAAACCAGACTATTTTTGTTATTCAGTTCTTAAACAGAGGTGGAGCTAATGATCCTAAAAATGGTAGAATAGGTCAGGACACTGGATCTATCCATTGATGGGTTTCTGGAGCAGTGGGTGGTGCTGCAGGGAGCCACGGCTTGGGAGCAGGTGAGGTCAGGGCCAAGTACACAATGGGGACAAAGCCGTGGGGCCAGTCAGCCCCACACCTGGGTTGCCCAGCTGCAGCACCATGGGGCAGTTCAGCCCGTTGATTTATGACAGTATCTGAGCTTGGGAGAGAATAAAATCCACTCCACAGGTTTCATCCAAAAGGCTACTGCAATCCTATCACCTCTTTACCTATCACTTTTTTACCTGTTGTCTCTTACCTGGTCAACTGTTGGAGGTCTGTAATGGTAAGAGTGCTGGCTTTTTCTGCAATGGTTGCAAGATTCAGTGCAGCAGGGTGAACTTTTCACCCTAAACTTAAGCTGGGATAATTTCTGGGCTTTCACTTTCTCTGGTTTTAGCCATTATTATTCTATCAGCTTCAAAGGAGATGCACAGTCCTGATTGGTATCCCTGTCACCAGAGCAGAAATGCACCCCTCGTTTCTGACAGAATGATCTCCATATTTCATCATAAAGTCTTCTTCTAGGAAACCCATTGCTTGCATGATAGCACTCTGAATTATAAAATCTATGAGAAGGGGTATCTGTCAGAACATATCTGTGAATTTTTTTTTCTTCTAATCCATAAATCAAGCAAAGGAGAAAATAGGAGGTGAGGACAAACTTTAATTCACTGCTACATTTCCACAGTAATAGAAAAATTCAACACTGCGGAACACAAACTGATCTAGAATGTGCAGTTTCCCAGACTTTGCTACATGATGGGTTAGATCTCTTATACATCTCTGGATCAAGCTGGAGGCATGAAACCACTCTGCCACACTTCAGAGAAGGTTGACATGCCAGTGGGGAGAAGGTAGCTAAAATAACAGCAATCTCTGCTTTAAAGACAGATCTGTGCTGCCATCCGAATCAAAGGTGTATGTAGAGCGAATGGTGGCGGAGGTGTTTATCTTTTTGTGAATGTCTTTGTGAAAGCTGTAGGAAGAGCAGAGGCACTCAGGGAAAGCAGCAGTATTGGCCCAGCAAGGGAAGCTCTGACGCAAAAATCTTGGGAAAATAAGAAAGGGGTGATCATTAATTGACAAGGCATTCCTTGTATTACTTTAGAGCTCACAAAAACAATTTAATTTAGGCTTGGTGAGGAAACAAAGTTGTATTTAAGCCATCTGACACTATTGTGATATTTTCTCTTTGATGAAGTTAAACTGCAGTCTGAAGTTTGGTGAACAGGTTGATTGAGAAAGTGGTGAGAGCTCTAAAGAAAGATGAAAGTATAAACCGTGCAAAGTGAAGAAGTAATGAGGATCAGATATCCTCCACCATCAGCAGCCTTCAGAATATTACAGTCCATGGATGTCTAAAAGCTCTGCTAGGTTCACAGAAACACAGAATGGTTGAGGTTTTAAGGGACCTCTGGAGGTCATCTGGTCCAGCCCCCTGCTCAAGCAGAGCCACCTAAAGCAGGTTGCCCAGGAGGGTGTCCAGATGTCTTTTGAATATCTTCAAGACTGGAGACTCCACAACCTCCCTGGGTGACCTGTGCCAGTGATTGGTCACCATCACACAGAAAAAGTGCTCCATGATGTTCAGGCAGCATCTCCTGCGTTTCAGTTCATGCCCTCTGCCTCAACGGACACCACTGAAAAGAGGTTGCCTCTGACCTCTTTGCACCATCCCTTACGTACATTGTTGAGATCCCCCCAGAGCCTTCTCTTTCTCCAGAATGAACACTGCCGGTTCTCTCAGGCTTTCCTCACAGGAGAGATGCTCCAGTCTGTTAATCATCTCAGTGGCCCTTTGTCGGACTCTCTCCAGTATGTCCACGTCTCTCTTTTACTAGGCAGCCCAGAAATGGACCCAACACCTCAAGTGTGGCCTCACCAGTGCTGAGCAGAGGGGCAGGATCACCTACCTTGACCTGCTGGCAGCACTCCTCCTAATGCAGCCCAGGATACCATTGGCCTTCTTTGCAGCAAGGGCACATTGCTGTTCAACTTGGTGTCCACCAGGCACCCCATGTCCTTTTCTGCAAAGTTGACTTTATCCTAAAACCTGGCAAAGACAATGCTGAATGGCTAAAACCATGACAGCGGTGGTCACATACCGCATGTAGAAACACTAATGCTACAGAGCGGGCTGACAGGTGGACAGGCTGCCATCTACTTAGTGCAAAGTAGGCACGTAAATTTAACATGTCTGAAAAATGAATTAAAAGTTCAAGATTGCATGTCATAGTAGTGCAACTGTGTGTATCACTAAAAATTTCCTTTATGGCTCCGACAGTCATTAATTTCATGTACGGAAATTGTGTGCCTGCCAGAATTGGAGAAGAGCTGGAATTACGATTCAGGCAGAGCTTGTACTCTATTATTATCTTACATTCCATTATTATCTAAATGCAGAGCATGCTCTGGAATCAAAATTGTGTTTCTGTGCATCTGGAGATGAAAAGTCAGGGGAGAAATAGCTATTTTTAAAATTCTGTGAGGACTATTCTTTCAGACAGAATTCATAAGCCAATAACTTTGTATATTCATGACAAGATTACCACCAGCATGTAAACGAGATATTTAAAATCTCAATCACTATCTCTTATAAATACAAGTTGAGATTTTCTTGTCATTATATTACAAGAAATTCTACAAAATAAAGGTGAATAAATTACCACATACATGATACAACCAGAAATGGAAACTCTGAAGTGGATTGTAAAATCTATTTTTATCTGGACTTTTTAAGCAAAAAGAAATAACACTTTAACATATGATACTGTAATATTGGCTCCTGCTAAGATCTTCCTGACATTCCAAAACATAGACAAACCGAGTGTGGACTGAATGGACTGGGACACAGTAAAGCTGAGAGAGGAAAGGGGAAATACTAACATATGCAACGACATATGGATAATGAAAGAGGAGATGCTTATTATAGTAAAACTGTACTTCTGATATTTGGAAGTTCTGTGGTAATGAATGAGTGTACTGAAGTCAAGGCCTCTTTTGCGAAATCAAACCCTTATGTATGTTAAGAGTCTTCACGGCATGTAGAAATGGCTCTTTCAGATGACACAAGAACCACGGTCGTGTTTCTGTGAAGTCCAGTTCATGGAGACGTGAGGATGCAGAGAGCAGCCTGCACAGGGAAGGACTGCAAGGAGGAGCCCATCTGTCTAGTAAAGGTGTATCGTAATTGCACGTGCTTCTGTGACCAGACAATGGTGGCTTTGATTTGTCACTGTCTGTTCAGACAGAAGACAGATCTTCAACCAACTTACAACAGTGATCGGCAGAATGGCAAACGGAAGATACAACTGGACAGCTGTCCCTCCCTTAGTACTTTATCAAAGCATTTGGTCTGATCCATTTAGGCTTATTATTATTATTGTTATTATTATTATTAGTCTGATTTTTGTGATTTTTTCTTGATATCCCTGTGCAGTATAAACAGGGATTTTACAACTTGTACATAGCACAGCCAGCTTATAAACTGTTAACGGTCTGAGTAGAACTTTATTACAAAATGATGTTTTTACCTAAGGGACAAGGAGGCAGCTACACCATGACCCTGTGTTTCAAAAGAGTATGACTACAGTTTATTTAACCAAATTTTTAATCTGGCCCGTATATTTCTTGCTGAAGTTTATCATCCATGAAGAAAGTTACTCACAGAATGTAGTTCTGCTTTGTTAAAAACTTTTTCCAAGCCACTCAATGGAGCAATGTCAGAAGAGAGCGCTTGCAGTATCAGCACTCATTTCTATATATCTATAAATGTTTTCTGCTTCTGACTTCTGAAATAAATCCACCCCATTGGCTTTATATACATTGACAGGAAGGCAGTTTGTATCTTCTGCCATATGTAAAAGCTGTGCTGTTTGTTTCAGTTGCCTCCAAAGTTGTGTTGTCATTTGACAGAGCCAATGACTTCCTTCAGCTCTGCATTGCCTCTCTTTTCTCCTTCACCTCAACAGAAAAAGCATGGGTGAGAGCATCTCTAAAAATGTCTATCATTAGCTAAAAGGAATGTTAATCTGAGGGAGATGCGTGAAAAAGAAGACAGATAGAGAGACAGTATAGACACGAAGGGAGGTGAGGCTTAATGTTCATGGGGCCAATCGATATGCAGCCATATATGTGCAGACTTTTTGCTCTCTAGGACATTTACCCTAAAGAGATACTCTAGATTTACTTTAAAGAGATGCCAGGCTAATTCATTCAGAGGCACAAGGGAGAGAAACGGGGAGCAGCGGGTGCAGCTCGGGACCATGGCAGGTGCTGAGGGTTTGCTGCAGGCTGTGGTGGTGCAGAACTGGCTTTAAAGCTCCCCCTCACACCAAAGCCTCCCACCTACCCCCACCCCACCAGCCTGCAGGCAGCACTTTCACACCACTCAGTCACTGCTGGAGCATACTTAAATAAGAAAAGTGTGTTAGAGACAGGCTAACACAGCTGAGAATATTAGCAAGAAAAGTGCTATATCATGGGTTAATTAACAATGTGAACCTCAGCAGCAACATTGACAGAAGGCTATCAAGATACTACACTGCCTCTAGAAATAACTGTAAACAAAGCGTTTGGGTTACTAGACTGCACTGGAAGTAGAGACAAATAGCCTGACTACATTTCTAACATTACAGGGTTCATCTGTGATTAAGCACAAAAGAAGTTTAAATAATTGTTGGGAAAATACAGGACTATGCTGCAGAAGTGCTGCTTCAGGTATCACTTGCAAAGGAGTACATGGACAGCATTTTGGGATGGAGACAACCTTGGTGATTTAATGGAGAGGAGTCATATAGAAGGTCTGCTCACTGACCCCTCCTGGAAAGGTGGTGTGAGCTTCTCACGAAATCTTATCTGCTTCCAAGGCAGAAGATGAAACAGTGACTACTGCACCACTGAGTGGAAGCTGTCTCTGGCTGAAGACTGCTCAGATTGAGCCCAAGGAGCCATTGCCACTACCAGATGCTCACTAACCATGGATATTGATCTCCTCCCTCGTGTATGTTATTCCCCTAGGTGTTATGCCTCCATGAATTTTGTATGCAACACTAGAGAACACTTCACTGTCCAGTTCCCGTCTTTGTGAAAGTCTGTGTGCTATGTCCTTTAGGAGACAGGGACTATTTTGTCTCTGACCTGATCGTTGCGCTTGCTGCTTCTCGCAAAGAGGAATGACTGCAAAGTGGTGTGCTCTGCAAAGAAGTCTTGAGTTTTGAGACTTCAAAGGGATTCAAGGTATCTAAATACCTGGAAGGATTTGGTTGGCTGCATTCACTGCAGCCTGCAGGTGCAGGGTGGAGGTGAGACCTCTCATCTGTGTAAGAGCCTGAAGTGCTGCAGAGCAAGAGGTGGAAATCCTGCTCCAAGAGGCAAAAGAAATGTGTTTGTGTCAACAATTTTTAATTTGCTTCTCTTAGGGCTTTACAACATGAAACGAAATGTTCATTTGTACCCACTATAGGTGTAGGCAGATTGCAAAATCAATTAAATAGTTTCTGTACTAAATTAAGATGGAGTATGCACAGGACCAAAGTAAGTGCAGTGTCACATTTTTTCTTTTTTTATATATAATGAATTCTGAACTTGTCTGTTTATTTAGGTTTATTGAACATTCACTGAGTGCATTTGTGAACTGTATGAAATATAGTAACTGAAAACATCCACCTCTGACACAGTGATATCAGATCTTTTCATAGCTTCCACCTCTAGTTCAGTTGAGGCATCTCTTGTTTTCTTCCCAAAGTAATTTCAGAATAAGCAAATAGGAAGTAAAAATAAAGGAAAAGTAATTTATGAGTGATCAAATTACAATTCAGCTGGAGTCAGCTACAAGAGACTATGCATATACCTAAAATTAGGTGCAAAGTCAAGCACGCATCTGAAATTAGTCCTTAAAAATAGCACGTGCACTTCAAAAAACTCTCACTGTTTAAGTTGCTGCCTATTCCTACACACAGTTCAAGCTTTAGGCTGGAGAAATAAATCAGAACTCTGCAACATAGTGATTGCAATGCTTGGCTGAAAGCAGGGGATAGTGCAGGGACAGTCTCTACTAGGAAAAAAATCGTATGCATTGTATCCAGTGGCTGGTATAAATAAAATGCATGTACTCCTTAGTACAAGAATTGAAACTAGAAGTTCTTGTTCAGTGACCCTCATTTAATTATATCATTTGGCTCATGGATGTTGAATTAATCTTCTGCAACTTGGAGAAATTCAGATAAGAAAAGTAAACCATGCTCCCAACTTGATACTGACAGTGACAGCACTCACCGAGAACGTAACAGAAGCAGGTCTGAAGCCTCACAAAGCAAAGAGAGATCTGAACCTATGACTCCCATTTCTGAGGAAGTGCTTGAGACAGGATCCCAGTTTGGCCGGAAAGAGGAGGTAAGTTCACCTGCACAGAGTCTTTCGAGTGATACCAGTGAGTTTTACCTGTCTCAGGGAAAATCATATTAGAAATGAAAACTCCAAATGTCTTAAATCAAGAAACTCAGAAGGTGTATTACAGCGAAGGACACATAAACAGTTATCCCGTCTCTCCTTGTGCTTTCCCAAGGCTTTCTCTCAGCCCCCAAGCTATTGTGCTCCTCCTGCTTTGCAACAAACTCTACCCAGTCGCTTCGCGGTTCCTTGGAACTGTGTTCTCTTCTGATGCCATGAACTCATAGGGCTGCTGCCTCTCACTGAAGCCCATCCACTGCCCAGTCCTGTCCTCTTCCCTGACCCACCTTTCCCTAGCTTCATCCAGCTGTAGAGAATTGGGGGTTGCCTCTGTGGTGATGTGCTGGACCAAGGCTGCAGCAGCCCCATGGGCCAGAGCATGCCTGTCACAACATCCCAGCCACCCAGTGCCGTGACAGAAGAGCACTGAGGCCCCTGGGAGCCCTACCCCTATCAGGATGCTGTAGCTCAGTTACTGGTTTCTGATTTACTGTTGCCTCTGAAGCCGTGCAAATGCCACAGCAGGGCCATTCATGAGGAAGTCCTTGGTCTTGTACTTGTTCCCCCAGGGTAAGGTCTTATCCGACAGCCTTTCCACAGGATGCAGTGCAGGGAGATGGGTCACTGCCTGTTATCCCACAAATGCTCTCCTGGAAGCATGATTCTTCTAGTATTAAAACACATACCTGAACAAATCTTAACATTTCCCCCAACATCTATTTCACTCTAATCATATAAACTGATCCTAGGATGACTAGTTCCCATGTAAACACCTTCCATATATCCATTCCCCAACCCCCAAATAAAGGAGCTGCAAATTCCCGTTTGGCTCTATGCTGCTAACAGCTTTGCTGGCGAGCACGCAGGAGCAAAACACCGCTAACACATGGTTTTCAAAATACAGTGAGCTCAGTGGGGGTCAGTGGGACCTGCTGGAGCTGCTAACAGTGCCTGCACCGTAAGTGACTTCATTTCGCACTGCTCCATGTTCGATGGCAGGTGTGTA
>NW_010419102.1:24793-28026 GCF_000710305.1 Buceros rhinoceros silvestris
AGGGAAGGAGAACACATGCCTTTTCAGAAGCTCATCTTCTTCCAGGAAACGTGCTTAGTACAGCTGATGGAGAGTCCCACAATGCATGTTGCAAACAAACCTTTACCAACACCTCAGGCTGCAGAAAGAGAGAGTGGCTAATGGGTCCCTCACCTCCTCTTCTCTGCAGCATCAGTGGTCCTGAGACCAGTCTTATTAATGAAGAAGATCAAATCCCTGTGAGCTCAGGTATGACAACCGTTAAGTAATTTGGCACATGCTAGCACGAAATGTCCCTCTTTAGGACTGGACACCTTTGAGATATTTCTTCTGGAAACACAGAAGAAGAGGCTGCCCCTGCCTTGAAATGCCCCCAGCCTAATGAGTTATAAAACCAGGAGGCAGCTCAGCATATTGGTGGGTAATGTCCATTTGCATTGGGTAAATACTGTCTCAGAACATTTTGCTCAGTATGATTTGTCTATGTTTGCAATGGATTCGGTCATCACATGCAGAATTTTCTCTCTTAGGTATGGTTAGACATGTAAAGAAGCAAGCATGAGCTGGAGGATAGCATTGAAAATGGAATACGTTGTGGTCTTGAAAATAATTTTAAAAAGCTGTAGAAATTGGGAATACCCCTAATATCTCTCTAATGCTGGGATGCAATCTGAGTTGGAGGGAGCTCTTTCTTTAAAATAGAACGTGGTGATGAACTGCATCATCTTTGAACGCTATTACTACATTTCCACACTGAGCAACCACTTTGTCTCACAACAACATATTTAATAAATGTGGGATTTATTTGTCTCTCCAGTTTTGAAACAAATCCATTGTGGACTCATTCTTTTTTCAACATCTATTTGTTATTTAAAAGGAGATGAATGGATTAAGCCTGGATCTTAGATCCCATTTGTCATGCCTGCTGTTTTGAGGAATACTGTTTCCCAGTGGTTTTAAAAACACTGTCCAGTCTAAGGGGATACCATTTTGCTTCTTTAGATGGAATTTCCACTGACATTTTTTCTCTTGTGGCTGAGAATAATCAGCATTCTGTAGGAACACATCAGCACTTCACACAATTAGGCGCTGGCTTGGCTTATCGAGAAGGTGGAGGTCCCAACCCTCTACATCTATGGAGGGAGACAGGTGATATATTTTGGAGTATCTGGCTAGTTCTTGTTGTGCATTTTAATCATAATTCTTACTATTTGTGTAACAAAGATGATGCAAAAAATTATAAACTTAGAGTATCTGGACTTAAATATTAGCCCTTCTCTTAAGCAGGCCTAATCAAATGCTAGTATTTGACATCTCTTTCTTCCTATTCTCCCTGTGGCTTTCATAATTAGAACTCTTCTTTAAAGTGAAATATGCACTTTCAGACAATGTTTCTTGAATTATGTATGTATTGCTGTGTTTACATCCTCCTTTCTTATTTGTTTCTGAATATTCAACTTAACCGAAAATGTCCTTTTTCTCCTGAGCTTATGTTGGATTTTCTTCCCAAGTCATATTGTCTATTATGTGCTCCACAAAACCTTTTTTTAAAGTACGTGCTGATATAAGGATGACAGACTTACAGATAGGCCTATACCTACAACCTTCTGAGATATTTAAGCAGTATTCTGAATCTCTGAGTAACACCTATGACTTTGGGTAAATGCCCTGAGGATGCATACCCAAATAGCTGTGCTTTGGCTTATGCCACCTGAAGCAAGTCACAGATAGAAGCTTAGTATTAATAACAAACCAAAGTCACAAATCACAGCGTCAGAACTCAGTGAGACTCTGCCTGTGCAGTGGAGCCCTTTCTTGAGAGCAGTCTCCTCTGCAATGGCAAGGCAAGTGTGGCAGTGTTGGCTTTGGAAGATGTGAAGGATGGGCTGCTAAATTGAAGGCTTCTTGACATTGGAGGCAAGGGGTTATCCAGACATCACCTCGTGTGTCATGGGGCCAGCACTCTGCGGCCCAGGTTGGGCTCTGGCTCTATCTCAGCTGCACCTGGCCCTTTAATGATTTGTTATATGCAGCACAACATTTCCTTTCAGAGGAAGACCATGAGGTGAATTAGTGGGTTCCTACCCTGGTTCATGCTGCCTGGTGAGGTGGGCAGAAAGGTTTTCAGGTGCACAACTTTCCAGGGGAACCCTGCACCATCCTTCCGCAAATGCCAACACTAGGACCATCTCCAGGTGGCTGCCATGGCTGGGTTCTCCACTAGCAGCAGGTGTCCCACAAGCGCTATGGCCATGTGCACCTACCAGCTCAAGCTGGGGATGGGAAGCCCCACAGTCACCCCCATCTTCTGGGCAAGGATACTGAAGCAGCACTTCTTAAAATATTTTCTGCTTTGCCTTGCATCAGCAGCTTTCCTGGATGAGTGCAGCCAGCAGCCCTTGCTAGCCAAACCCTGCTCTCAAACAGTGACCTTCACTTTGGTATCAGTTGCCTCTGTCTTGGGCGTCCAGCCTGAGAGTCCTCATCAAAAGGGCGGTATTTGTTTGCATTAGCAGGTCCATCTTGAAAATCAGACCCGTTTATGAAATCCCAAATGAGTCCCGTATACAAATGTTGCATCCGAAACAAAGCCCAATTTATGTATAATTCATCCAGACTCACTTTATGTATAATTCAGCTGGACAGACCAGCAGAAGCCATCTTGGCTAGGCAGCTCTTCTTTCATGTGAAATGCATTTCAAAACACAAATGCAACCAAGTACTTACCAGTATTGCATTTATTGCTGTAGACTCTGTAGTGTAATGAGAGTCTGCCCAGTTTTGAAAGAATCCTGAACAGCAATCTCTAATCATTTTCCTTTCCACTCTTTTCCTTATCAGCTGTCTCCACACATCAATTTCGCCTGAACTTTTGTCCTCTTTTTTTATCACATACAATATTTGTCTTGACTTATTTAGATTGCAGGCTCTCTGAGGAAGGGAATGTGCTTTATCTGCTTGGGAAAAAATGGCTGTGGAAATCTATGGCACTATATAAGTGCTTTGTAGTACTAATAACACAAAATGTGTGAAGTTTGTTTGGTTTATGGTTAGTAGATTTTACAGTGACTAAGTCCTTTCTACCTCTTGATATGACAAACAATTTTTAATGCTCTCAAGGCATCTCAAACCCCTCCTTCTGCTTCTTGTATTTTCATAGAAGGATAAGGCAATGTATCTTTTTTATTTTTCTTTTTTTAGTGTGGGAGGCCTGAGGGAAGGAGGGAGTGTTGCATCTGAGCTGAATGTATCAG
>NW_010419102.1:28096-52086 GCF_000710305.1 Buceros rhinoceros silvestris
GGAATCACCCAATAGTATTTTTAAGTGTTAATGATGAGAAAGATAGAAATTGAGAGGCAAAAGGCCTGATACCATGTTTTATTTACCCCATTGTAAATTAGGAGTACATTTTCTAGTGAAAAATTTTCCAGTGTAAAGTGGTATCAGAATTAGGCCGTAAAGACTTGAACTGGAGGCAAAGGTTGCGAGGGACAATGATGGAGAAAGGAGAACCGTAAGAGAAAGAAAATATATATGAAATATCTATTACAATAAATATTGCTGGAAGCATATAAGACTGATGAATTGGAAGCATATCTGTCGCAGGAGAGGTACCGTGTTTTTGGTATAGCACAGCCAAGAAACACTGAGGAGCAGAATTTACAGAAAGGATAGAGCGGGTGACATGGAAGGTAGTGTGGCATTAACGCCAAAGAATAATTTTGTGTTTGATGAAAGAATGTTAGGGCTTTATCTGCCACAGAAGAACCTGACTGAAGTTGTGATAAGGAGGGTTACATTAAATTTTGTTTTGATTGGTTCTTAATAGAAACTTACGCAGAATATCACACCTTCCCAAGCTTTTAACCAGTCACTGCCATGGGTAGTTCTTGATATTTTCTGCACAATGCAGTAGTAATTGAAGGACATTCCCTTTCTCTCCTGACTTAGATGGTGCTTTAGGAACTGAAGTTTCAGAGGTGGTGGAGTCCTCATTCCTGGGGGTATTTAAGAGACATGTAGGGGTGACACTGAGGGACATGGTTTAGGGACCCTGGCAGTGCAGGGTGAGCGGTTGGACTCGATATTAAAGATCTTTTCCATCCAGATGATTCTGCAATTCTATAATGCATTTTTCACAAATAATTAAAAACAGTCTGCCTACACCAACAGACAGACGTCCTTTATAATACAGTTTAGTATTAATTAGATATCCCTGCAAAAAGCTGATAACATAAAGCCAGTAACTTGTACGAACATTTCTTTCAGAAGGTATCTTCTCTATATCTCGGTATCAGGAGCTTCAGAACCAACCACTTGTTTTCCCGGTATTTTGTACCAAAATTCATCAACCTGATGTTTAATAATATGCTGAGTTTAAATTTTATGTCTTCTTCTTACCAATGATTAGTTCTTGCTATGTCTCAGTTCTGTTAGCAGTTGGCCAAAATCTCTGACTGCCAGCACTAGAAAAGTCAGATGTATATTCAAAATCACGTTCAGTACATGCAGAAAACAAGAAAATTTGTGTCTTAATCCTATTTCATACCTCTTCAGGCAAGCGTTTCTCTGGGGAGATATAGCTCTCATTTTCCATCCATTGAGCCTTTGTCCTCTTCATGGAGTCAGCAAATAACAGGGCTGAAACACTGTAGACTGATCTAGTAAACTAATTTTGCAGCAGATAGTAGTGATCTTTGCTGGTTTTTAATCTCGCATTTTCAGAATCAGTGTTTCACTGGCAAGAAACACTAAGCTCAAAATACGGTCTTACTATCAGTCCCCTGAGCTGGCCACTCCATTAACAATTTTCATTTGATTTATCTCTGTATTATTCTACCACTGCTACAAGGTCTACAAATTGTAGTTTTACTGTCAGTGTACTACCTTTGCTATGTGCAACTTTCAGCCTGTCTGTAACTCTTCCCAACTATTCTAAACCAGCTTTAACAAGTTTGTACATCTTTCCATGTACAAGCCCAAGTATTCAAGTTGTATGGGCAAAACTTCATGAGCATTTTTCCAGTATCGGATCAGTGTTGCCTGTAGCTCCTGATACATCCAAAGATGCAGAAGAGGACTTACAAGAATACTTACACTTGCATGCTTCCAAATAGTGCTTGCAAACTGGGATTTTGCAAGGCTAATTAGATACGGAATAAGACGTATAGGCACTTGAAACCAAGGATAAGATTCAAATCATATGAATCATCCGTAATTTCCTTTGGACTATGACTTGGAGAGATCATCATCCAAACTGATGCTCAGGAGTAAACAGTGAGTTTGGCTCCAAGCAGCCAAATCTCACTCCTGGATGTCTATCTGTAGATAGACAGATAGATACTCAGTAGATACTCTTCTTGAGTAGTTACTCTCACTTTCTCTAAATATGCACCCCGTAGATAGACACATATGACTGCTTAAGGGCAGGTAGAGAGCTGATGTGCCATCAGAAAACACAGTGTCACTCTCCCAGGGGGCGTATTTGTATTGTACCTTTAGCTCAGGTGCTCCTGCCTATTAGGAAAGCAAATGGAGAATTCTGCCAACTCATTGCCAGCACAGGGTAAAACTTACCTTACTCTTTGGGAAGGTGTTTGTACATACCAGTTTAATCCATTCCCGTCTCTGTTCCTACAGTGCAGCTTGTATCTATAGATGATGCAAATTTTTCCTCCTACGGCTTGGAAAGCAAGCTTTTGTGCACAATGCACATTGATCTGAGGGGGATGCTTGCTCCAGCAGCTTAGGGCATTTTAAAAGGTTTTGTACTTGCGCCTGTTGAGAGTAACGGCAAAATGGCCTTTGATGCCTGGCGAGTTAAGGAAAGCTCCAAATTTCTGGCAAATAATTCAATAAAATAGAAATTAAATGCATAATAAATTGTAGAGTTTCCTCCAGTGATAATTTTTGGGGGTGATGACATGCTATGTCTGGCCTATTCTTTCATGTGTTTCAGATGAACAGAACTGGTCCACTATCCTCCCTAAAACTGTACAAATAGGTATCAGTACATGTAACAATCTTATTCCAAAAGGGGCAAATTACCACACGGTGATGGAAAGAGAATTCGTGAGGATTTTTAGCATAACTGCTGCAATCAGATCATGTTTTCCCCTAGCCCTGAGCAGCCTGCATACATACAGGTACTCCAAAATGATGTTGCCCATGGGTTTTGGCTATGATTCTCTGCTGATGATTTTCCCCCGGTTTTAGCCTCTCCTGGTTTCCTTCGCAGACCTGAATGCCTGCTCCCTGGGGCTGCAGCTGGCAGCAGTGACACCGCATTTCTCTGCTGCTCTGGCATGGCAGTTCAAAGTCACTCTGCAGAGGAACTCAGCTTTCTGGTGCACAGCCCTAATTCTTATCACTCTGTCACAGCACAATATTATCAAAGAAGGGATTTTCTGCATTAAGCAAAAAAGGCACAAACTGTGGTCATTAGCACTACCAATATACTGAAGCAAGAAAACCAGTGCAAAACTACAAAGAGTATTTGTTTTTATGTGTCAGAGCATTATGGTAAAATACGCTTCCTCAGTTATTAGATAGCTCATGAATAAAAATATTATTACGTTAGGCATTGCATGTTTGCGATGTTAAACACAGTCTTCAAGTTATTGTTCAAAAGACCATTTGTCAAAGTTATGTGATGGTTTTATCCAGAATTAGCTTAGAGAGAGAGAAGAAATTGCATGAACAGCAAAATAGTTTGCTCTCTGCCAGAGGTGCTGATTTGTATCAGTCCCTAAAGCAAAGCTGAACAATGGGAAATAGGGATTTGCTCTTTGGTAAAATCCCTGCAAGAAGAATTGCCTTGCATGCCTTCTGGGATTTTCTTCCTAAGATCACAGATATGTGTAAATAAAGCAAGTTAACCTGCATCTACAATGCAGTTTGCGTTGCAATGTGGAGATACTTCCGTAAGCCTTAAAAAACCCAGCTCAGCTCCTGAAAGCTGTCTGCTGCAGTTTATAGTCTGGTTTGCAGCTCTGTAGAGGTCCACTGCAGATACCAAAAGAGCTGACTTGGAGCTGAAATACAGATTAAGTTAGTGCAAGAGGGAATGCTTCCAGGACTCAGGGTGGCATCTTGGTGTCTATCCTTGAAAAAGCTCTTGACTCTACATCCCTGACATCTTCTCTCCTGGGAGGTCATCTGCATTGGTCTCCTGACTTGATGCCTCAGCACAATTTCTGAGAGCTGGGGAGAAATGGCTGCATGTTTAGATTCAGCTTTGTTAATTGTGCCTTCCTCTTTTCAGGCTGAGGAGCACCAGCACATTGAAATGAGAGGAGGCCGAGTATATGTAAATAAAGTAGGTCAAGCTGATTAACACAGAGAGAAGTGATTTATGAGCCATCAAAAAAAAGCCACGCCAAGCAGATTGTAATAGGAAAGAGGGCTTGCATATTTGCAGTTTCCCATCCTTAGGAGGAAGAACATCCAACGATATCTCAAGAGTATCTTTTCAACAGGGCTCACTCTTTTCTCTTTTTTAACATGCAGTGTTATGCTTTCTCACATGCTTTTGGGAGAACTGCAAAATCATGTTATTATCTTTCACAAAGTCCAGCTTAAAATTCTCCTTTGCCTCTGTGTGGTATCAGGGCAGCAATTGGTATTGTTATTTTCTTGGGTTGAATTATATGTTGCTGTCTGTACTAGCCTGAAGAGGATTTGTGAATTATTTGCAACAAAATTTCTAATTTCCTATCTCTTATTTCTTTCCCTCTGGGGTCTGAAGAATGTATCAACCATTTCTCCACAAAAGGCATCAGTCTGGCCAGCACTCTCGTAGGTGATGGTGAGGCTGCTGCTGCCTGTGAACCCTAGTTCCCACAGGAGCTCTGCACAGCTTCATTTTGATGAAGAGATGGCCTTTCCCAAGTTTCTAAGTCATACTCACATTTTTCTTTAGTGCGTATCTGTTCAAGTTCCTTGTGGTTCTGGCATTGGTTTCCAACTGTCAGGCATTCTTGTGCTCAATTTTCATTTGACTGAAACACCAAGAGAGGACAGCTCCCACTCCCGTGGTGCTGCTCTGAAGTGTAGCCATAAGCAGTCACCAGGCTCTGACTATGTTCTGCTCCCTGATGCTGCCCTGTGAGAAAGGCTCTGCGCCCAGCCTGAGTGCCTGTTTTGTTTTTCGCTTTCCCTGAATGGGATTTCTTGATATCTCTAAAAATGCCGTTAACCTGGGCTTTTTGTCCCTAACCTGAGGCCCAAGCAGCTAGTACTTTACCAGCTAGCAGGAACAGGGGAAAGGGGTACTCAGACAACTGAGCTGCGTTTTTTCCAAAAGGACAAGTAAATTTACTTTGCACAAAGGACTTGATTTTTTTTTCTGATGTCGCCAGTCCAGGATGACCTCCTGTCTTTGGCACGTGCAATAAGCTTAAGGAACTTCTTCCGTGTTCCTGTTCATCTGAGGTCATTATAAACATAACAACATAAAAAATAACAAATTCCTTATTTTCCTTGAAAAATTATTTTATAACACCTTAACATTTGCCTTTCTGTTGCCTTCAAAAAAAATTCCATTGCCTTTTGAAGGCTTCTTTTTACATTTATAAAAGTCTGGGAATATGCCATCCCAGCCACCTGCTAAAAGTACCCTCTGCATTCTCATCCTGCAAGAGCTCTGGCAATCAGTGATCCATGTTTTGGCTGGGATCAGACAGATTTTGGGTTGGGTTGGGGTTTTTGTTGGTTTTTGTTTTGTTTTTTTTTTTTAAATCAGATTGACGTGAACATCGTTTTGCTTGGATCTTTGCTCCTCTGCATTCCTGTCAAGTGCTTTACAAGTGTGCCTGCCTTCCTCAAATCCTCCCTAATTTGTATGCTGTTTGTGTAAGAATTTGCTTACCCCAGGAAGTCAGTGCAGCCACCAGCCAGCCTACCCTCCTGCCTCCAGCATCACATTTTGCCAAGTTGTGCTGAGACGTTGTTTATTTTTTCAGTGTGGCTTGGAGTACTCCTCACTGTACATATTATTTCAGTGACATGCGGAATATCTTACACAGAGATAAATGCACTGAAGTGCAATTTCTTCAGCACCTAGCTGCATCCTTCCCTTCACCCCGTTGGTGTTCACACCCTTTTAAAAGCCCTAGACAGTCAGCCATAGAGAGAAACAAAAAGATACAACCTGTACCTGTCAACCCTGGAGCTATTTTTGTGGCCCTATATTTTCATGCCTTTAGGAGAGCATCACCAAACACCTCCAAGGGGTGGTAGTGCTGTCAGGCACGTTCCATTCTGTGCTCTCCTCCTGTCACTTTCCACTGAACCTCTGACCTTTGCTGAGACACCTGGGGTTTATTATTCTCCAATTCAATGAGATCTCACTGTTTTCAGACTAGACATTAGCTCACCCTTCCACAGCTATTCACTGAGGACAATGAAATACAGCAACCACAAAGAGAAAAGGTACAGGGGAACTGTTCTCCTTCCCCTTGGCATGTCCTCCCAGCTTCCAGCAGCTGGCTGCTTAGTGGCGTCCTGGGCTGGAGCTTGTTTCTGAATTACCGTGTTTAACAGGCAACAAGAGGCACATGTTAGCAAATACATCTAATAATTTTCTAAACAAATGTATACTTCTGGCTCTTAAAATAGAATGCAGTGATTAGTCCCACAGTTATGCTGTGTGGTTTGTGAAAAAGGACTTCCTTCTGTTTGCTTTAATGCAGCTGCATGACATTGCAAAGGTGCCCTCTAGGTCTTGCATCAAGTGCAATAATGGACAGAGCAAACTCACATGCTTTAAACATGAGTGAGTTAGCAGGTCAAGGGAGGTGATCCTCCCCCTCCACTCAGGACTGTGAGATCACACGTGGAGTGGTGTGTCCAGTTCTGGGATCCCCAGTACAAGGGAGACATGGACAAACTGGAGAGAGTCCAATGAAGGGTCACTAAGATGTTTAAGGGACAGAAGCATTTGTGACATGATGAAAGGCTGTGAGAGCTGGGTCTGTTCACCCTGGAGAAGTCTCAGGGGCGATCTCATCAAACCTGATAGAAGGGTAGAGAAGATGAATTCTTCTAAAGAATTCATGGTAATAAGTCATAAGGTAATGGACACAAGCTAGAACACGAGACGTTCATCAAGAGAATGGTCGTATACTGGAGTATGTTGTCCAGTGAAGGTGTGAATCTCCATCCTTGGGGATTTCAAGAATTAGCTGGGCAAGCCCCTGAACAACTTTTTCTGTTTGGAACTGCTTTGAGCAAGCAGTTGGATTTGGTGACTTTCAGAGATCCCTTCCCACCTAAGTTATCCCAATTCTATGAATGATTGTTTTCTACTTAAGTTTGCAGTCTTGTTCATGATTCCAGTATTTCTGTTACTTAACTGCTCCTCCTGCAGAAGCCACTCAGTACCTTGCTACCCATATTTGTGTAATTTCTAGTTCTCCTTTTTGAGATGGGGTGACATGCAGCCATCAGTATCTTAGCCCTGAAAAAGTTAATCTCTCTTTTCTCAGAACTTGAGCTGGTGTTAATCTCTTTTTGGCACTGGTGCTAACTGTTTATGGTCAGTTTCAGCAAGTGCATGGCTCCCATAAATTAAGGCATGAAAATTTACAGTCACAGAACAAAGTCAAGGCCTCCTTCTCAAGTGCGCTAACAGCCTATTGTTGCTAGAATCCATAGCACACAAGCCACCAGTCTTCAGTTTTGACCTCAAAGCTGCAAGAGGACATGCAAATATCCTACATGGAGGCATTTATGTACCACTTTTTTGCACATTCCAACTCTAAATACTTCCATCAGCTTCTTTCACTTTTCATGAGAAGCTGCACCTCAGAGCCATCACACGCCTTTGCGTACCAACAATCACCAGGTGCTGAATTAGGCTGCGTGTCCACACGTGTTTCACTACTTGGAGGAACCATGGCACTGTCTCTGACCCGTAAAGCCATCCTGCTAGCCATAAACTTCCTATGAGATACCCATACCCCTGACTGTGTTTCCTTTCCTCTCACATGTGTTTATCTATAGGAGTGCAAGGGCAGAATTTAACTGAAGTCTACAACATCCAAGTGCAGATGTGAATATGTTCACAGGCACAGGAAATGTCTAAGTACCCAGTGGGACATTGAAGGGCTTAGTACAGTTGCCTGTACGTGAGTGTTAAACGCCTTTTGGAATCCCCTAGCATAGCTAGCCTGGTGTGTTCAGCAACTAGTTCACTGGGATGAGGTGTCACCATAGAGCCTGTCCGACTTTGACCAGCCTCATGCAGATGGCGCAGATGGCTCAGATATCACTCAGTGCTTGTGTGTTAGCAACTATCTCTAGCCCTTGCTCAGCTAAATTGCTTTCTGGGCTCCACTGACTACGTTTACTGGTGGCTTCATTCAGTTTGTCCACAGATAGGCACCAAGGGATTCTGGACACGTTTGCTTTAACTGCCAATCCTGTGAGGATGCCTGGTGAGAAAATGCCACTGTCCTGATGCGTGAAGCAGAGACAAATACCAACCATTTCCATTTTTCCATCTGTTCAAGTGTTATAGCTGGAAAAGTTTTGTTTTCAAATTGATTTAAATCCTTCTGAAACCATGCACGACTGAAAAATCACGTCTTTTTACATATATTCAGCATTACTTTTCTGATTCTTCTGCTCTAAGGTCTTCAGAGTAACAAAACCATCCTCTTTTCTTACTTTTGCCTCACATGAGAAGAACATTCTTAAAGATAGGAATCATGGGGCAGATGTTCCTTCCAGCTCCGTCCTGTACTCTGCCACCTGCTCCCTTTTCCCCTGGGATACATCCCCACACCACCTCTTTGTGTCCCCAGTTCCCAGCTTCTCCAATGTGTTCACACTTTTCATGAGACCAAAGGACAGACGTGTTTCCAGCAGAGGAATGCAGACATTTTCCCCGTGCCTAAGACTTTTTCCAACTGTTTGGGTTTTTTGTTTGTTTGGGGTTTTTTTCAGCCCTGCGGTTCCCACCCCACTTCAGAGATGCTAAATTTCTCACCCTCCATCTTAAATTTTAGCCATTTGCCTTCTATTCCCCGAATTTCTTCTTCTAGCACTGGTATCACTGCGCTTAGTACCCTGCTGGTTTATTCAACTCTACTCAGTTAAAAATGAATAAAAACTCTGTTTGCTTTCAGGCTCCATCTCCCTGCACGGTGTCTATTATACAAAGGTTTTTAGTGAAATTGCCGTTGTGTTTTTTTGTCCATGTCCTGTGTGCACCCTCTGTAAACTCTCACTGAGCAATAAACTCCACTGTACTTCTTTCATTAGTTCCAAAGGGTCAGACCTTGTCATAGCTTGTGATGTTTGCCAAAGGACATATAGCTTCTGACACTGTTTTTTGAAGGCTTCAGCTTCAAGTTTTGAATCTTTTATATTAATGTGGCTGACTCTTGACGGTCAAAGAGCTAGTCACATTCTGGAGGCTACATATCAGACTGGATTTTGATTTTACTTAGAAAAAAATTGTAAGTTTGTGTTTTGTTGAGGATTAATCCTGGGTCTTGCTGGATCTTCCCTCTGAATATTTTGGCCCAGTTCCTGGTCCCAGTCTGGGCTCTGCTCAGAGATATAAATTGCTAAAATTGTAAGATGCGATCTGTTGCAAAGTCTGTTTTGTAGTCTGAAATCTCATCTGACACTTGCTTCGTTGCACCTCTGTTTCTCATTTTTTACACAGTGACACAATTTTATTATCAAACTCAGTTAATTGTGTCCTACTGAAAACAGAAAATGCTTCGGAACCAGCAAAAGTCAGAAATATAGCCTAATATGTCTTTTCCTGCACCGGACTCCAAACTCAAACCTTCTCCAGTCATTTTACACATTTCTGGAGAGTTTCACAATATATTTTTTTCTCCATTATTCTTCTGGGAAATTTTCTTAGTTCATTTTATTTCTGTACTTAGATAGGACTCATTTTGCTTTAAGCTGCAGAATACAGAAGAACAGTTCAATTTGGCATTTAAGCTTTGGCTGATTATGATTTCTGTTCATGAGCTTCTGCCCAAAGAAAGATCTGGTCCTCACCAGTGTTTGCCAGCATCTGCTGAGGTGCGGTTCAGTGCAGCCTTCCTCCCTGCCACTCCAAGAGAGGTAATAATAACAAATGAATACAGCCATGGATGCTTAGCAGACAGCAGGAAGACAATTTACAAACTTAATATGTTTCCTCCAGGGTTACAGGGCATCACACATCTGCTTTGTTGCCATAAACATTACTCCTTCTGCCTTCCCTAAGTGTAATGGATCTTTTCTACTAAATGAGTCCATCAGTTTCTACAAGGAGACAAATGCTTTTCTCCTCCTGCATCTGTGAGCATTGTGAAAACCAGTACAAAGCAAGAAGTCAGCAATGTATTGGGAAAAATAAATAAGGTATGTGTCTGGCATCAAGTGATGGACAGCGTCCTTCACAGAATTCAGGCTTTAGTGTTAGTTGCAGTGGGGAAGCGAGAATTATAAGATTTGAATTAAAATTAAGCCCACCTTATCACACCATTTCTTCTTTGGTTATATGTTTTAGTTTAATGTATCCCTGTTGGTGACCAAGTCAGGGAGCAAAGCCATGGCTCGCTCTCACTTTTAGCTGCAGAGCTATTATTCTACCAGTGGGAAATAAGGCTTTTGCAGTCTATTATGGGAAGCAAAATTGCTTCATCCTCGGGAATCTAAGTATTTCACAAGCTAGCAATAGGGAGCCAATACAAAGCTATAATTTGCAATCTGAATCTAATTTCAAACTTCATCTCACCAAAAATGAAAATTAATGTATGAAGGGACTCCTTGTATCACAAGTACTCTCTTTCTGAATTCTATTACCTTCTGAGTTAACCCATAATTTAGCTTTTTTAAACAAATCAAATTGAAATTGATGGATGCTGTAAAGTTTATAGATTAATTTCTTTGTGTACCGTATCTCAACAAATTACAGTCAGTTTAGGGTAAAACCAAATGTACATAATGCAAAATAATCTTGTCAGGAAGCCTACTTGATTAGGCTGAAGTGTTTTCAAATCTTCTTAGCATGAAGGAGAACTTTTAATAGACCTTATCCAAGTGTATTGAGACCATGCAGTCCTGCACATCCCCTGGAAACTGGATGGTGAGGATGAATAATCACCATCCTAGATGTGGCTTTAACTTATAGTTCAATGCATACATGATATATATCCTGATCTGAAGAACACTACATTGGAGAACACAGGCTAGACATAGTTTGTCTTATTGAGAGTGACAAGAATGATTCTGAGCACTAGAAAGACAGTGTTTCCCAAGTTGAGGAAGGACAGACACCTACGATTTTATGCAGATGGGGTCTTTTGAATGGCACGATTACAAAAGACTTAAAGACTAGGTTGACTGGACAGGCTCAACAAACCCATGTACCAGAAGGAAATTCCTGGGGGGCTTCCGTTGCCAGCAGGAGCCTGTGTGGGCTATGCCAAGATGGGGGAGCCTCCTGTGCAGCAGGTCCAGAGGCGGGTCACCTCACTTCAGCCCTGGAAACAGATCTGAGTAGAGGAAGGGTTGGCATGTCAACACACATGGGCAATGAGTGAAGGCATATCCTACAGTGAGGGGAACCCTGAGCCATCTCTAATTACTAAAGGACCTGCTGTACCTGCCAGTACCCTCCCTGGGGATGCTCACACCTGAGATAAACAGGGAGGGCAAAGATATAAGAAGTGTTCAGGTTAAAATTGTCCAGCAGTCTTAATTCATCCCCTGATGCATGTGTATTCCCTAACCTTGAGGACCTGGCTTTGAAATGTTAGCATTGACCGTCATTTTTTAACTGCAATAAAGATAATGCAGTTTCCATGTCTTACATCTCCATAGGAATTTTTTAGGGAGCACTGATTTTCTCAGGTTTGATTTGTGCTGCTGTTACTTTACGGGTGCTTTCACTTCTCAGGTGAAAATCTGGAGAAATAGCCTGTCTAATATAGGTTAATGTAGTTATTTCTCTGTGGAGGAAGAGTAATCACGTGAAACATGAGCGCTTGTTCTCATGATTACTTTCCGCGGGTCAGGTGGTACTTTTTTTCTGACTTGCATTACCAATTGCTCCGGCTCTTAACTTGGAAGGAGCAAGGAGCAGAAGGATTTCAATATCATGTTCTCACTCCTCATGTATTCCCATAACTGAGCTCTCAGTCCTTTGCCAGCAGAATAACACCACAATCCAGTATCTATCGGCACAGACCAATGCAAACGGAATATACAAATGGTGGTATTTACTCACAGTAAAGAAACTGATTATTAAATCAAACTGACCAAAGGAATTTTCCAGAGCCTTTAACACTGGACTGGACAACATGTGGTGTGCCTAAATACAGAGGAGAAACTTGAGTGGGCAGAGAGGAGGAATTTGTGGGAGAAATATTTTCTCTTGGAAAGCCAGGGAAGCTCCAGTTTCCATGACATTTACTGTGGCCTTCAGAGGCCACTTGTTTTGAATGATCCTAAGCAGGCTAGCGTTATTTTTTTGAACACTGCATTTTTATTTGAATGTGTAGGTTATTGTGTAGTAGATTAGCCTTGTCATTAACAGTATTTTTTTTTACCACTAACAAATATTTTTCAGAAGAAAAATAAAGAAGGCACAAATATACTCAGTTCACTTATTTATGCACATGTATTATTGCTAAATAATGCATGTTATTTGGCATCGGAAAGTTATTGTTGTGCCTATTGACATTAGTATTGCTGTTTCTGCAAACAGATTTCTCATACATATGCATTGCCTGGCCCTTCTCACCACACACCCAGGTAAGCAATCATCACTCAGTATTTCTCTGGCAATAAAGAGCCTTACAGCACCCACTGCCTTTCAAGCCTCTTGACCTGTCCTTTAAACAGTGCATTTTTAATGACCGTTTCCCGGAGGTGCAGAGGCTGCAGATAGCAGGTCCAGGAGCCGTTCGGCTCCGGAGCTGGGGATGAAGTGGCACGGGTCACTCGGAGCCCATTCATACATGTTCCTTCCTTCCCCTGGGGGGCAGCAGAATATTGCTGTTAAGGTCAGTTCACTTGACGCTGAACCCTTGGGACTAACATCACACAGCTTCCCTGGCTGTGTACTCCATGTCCTCCTGCCACCCTGGAAATAACCTGTGGTGCCGCTGGATGGGAAGAACATTACCAGGTGTGGAGAGTGGGTTGAAATCTGATGCTTCTATTGAAAGCATTGACAAATTTCTAACCTGTAGGTACCTTCAGGTTGCAGTTTGTCATTTGCATCCCCAAAATTCCACATCAGCTGTGGGAAAGCTCATGTCTGGGATGTTGAAAGCAGCTCTGCCCTGTCACAAAGGTGGGACCTGTAGACTCGGGCCTACAGACAGCCCCAAAATTCTTTGTGTCTGCTTTGTGTTACAGCAGTAGTTTGCCCTTTCATGGCCAGGCACAGTGTGGGTCATGGTGCATACTCCAGGAACCCCCAAAGCTTCAGATATTCCATCTGATTTGTTTGGGGTTTTGGAAGCAGTGCGAATGTCGTTCTCACAGAGCACCTGTGGCTCCAGCTGTTCAGCACAGCTTTTCCACACTGCTTTTGCCAATGTCTGTCAGCATTCACTTGAACTAGAGGCACTGTTCTCCAAAAAAAAAAAAAAAAGAAAAAAAGAGTCTTAAGGCCTTTCCCCTCCCATATTAACTTTAAATGTTTAGAAACAATTATAGTCTCCTGAAGTGGTGAGACTAACTTGCAACCTGTAAAATTTTTGAAAATATGATATACTTGAGAATCTCTTTGCTATTTCTCTTTTCTGGGACTATAATTTCAGTTTGCTTTTCAACAGTTTTGCTGATAATATATGTAAGCTGTCACGAGTCCAACAACGGGCTGCACTTGTTGCCTTTCTCTTCACCTGCTTCCCCGTGCTCAGGCTGGAGCATAACTCTGCCTGTTACAGTGGCAGGCATTTTTGCAGTTAACAATGAGCCATAAGAAAACGAAGGTATCCACAAGTGCATTTCACATAGTTTTTTCAGAGTGACCTCAAGAGCATCGGTAGCAAGCTGGAAGCTTGGAAATAAAAGACGCCATATCCCATTATCAGTCTCGCCACAGCTTTCCTTTCAAGCACTGTTTGAAGAAGCCCAAGGCAATCAAATAGCTATGGAATCACTTCTGTTAATGTTGGACTTCCTAAAGCTGACTGTGGTTTATTTTTTAAAAATAGTACTGGAAGAGACTTAAAGAAAGCAAAAATTGCTTTACCTTGAATAATACTGGAAAGCAATTGCTGGGGTCCAGCAAGGGTATATAAGATAATGTATTAAATATGATACCCTACCACAAGCAGGACTCTCTTCAGCTGTAGGAGTCATGATGAAAAATAGGTTTAAAAGAAGGTTAAGAGGCTCTGGCTTCTCACTTACTTTGTAACAAAAGTGTCTTGGAGTGATTTATGAGAGATTCAGGACTTTTATTTCTTCTGGGAAATGATTTTTTTAATGGGAATCTATTCACAATGTCGTATACCCCTGTTTTCTTCTGACTAAATATATTTTGTACCTCCAGGTATCGTATGGCAAAATAAACAACAATAATAATAAGGACAGGTCAGATGAAAAGCCTCATTTCTGTTGGATAAATGTCTGCAGGAGAAGTCTTTTGGCACTGTGTGGAGGATCAGGAAGGCAGCAGGATGCCTCTGCATGTGGGGATGCTCCTCTCTTGGAGGTGGCTCGCATGCCCAAAGCCTGTAGTGCCTGCCAGGCTCCCCATGGACAGCAGAGGCTCTCCACAGAAGAGTGGGGGGCTCTCCCTGCAGCTGACCCACAGGATGAAGGCAGCTATCCATAACAGGCACACGCCATAGCCAAGGAGGAGAAAATAGCTTGGCAGCCACTAGTGTTATACTCCTCTGAAAAACAAGTGTATACAATACCATGTTCTCCCATAAACACAGCCTGTATATTAGGGTCATCAGTGCTTCCTGGAGCGGTACAACTACTGGTTTTTTCCACAGTGTTTTTTTCAGTTATCCCAGAACAGCCAGCACCATGATGGGCTATTAGCCGGATGCTCATAATTGTAAAACATCATCAACTGAGTCATTTACTGAATCCTAACATTTTTGCATCTGGGCTGCAGTAAAACAGCCGTGTACAAGTGACTCTGAGGACTGAAATGACTCATGGCACATTATCACTAGTGATCACATGTGAGAAGGAAAGATGGCAGCTTGAACGGCAGACCCCAGTCTGAGGCTGCAGAGATGGTAGGTGGAACACTTTTTACTTGTAACCGGAGCACGTCTCTTATGGAAGCTGCTGAATGATGTTAAACCCAAATGCTGTGTGCCACGTTCTTACAGAGGCATTTCACAGTGTGTATGGACATCGTAAGAGCAATACCATTGCTCAGATGTGCAGCATGGCTCCTGACCCCAATACTGCCTTTTCTATATATCAGTGAGAGTTCTCATCCTGTAAAAGAACAGTACCAGAACCAAAACGTCATGTGCAGGTTGGGAGTAAAAATTTTTTCCTAAGACTGATTAGAAACGAAATTTAAAAGATTAAGCGATTTACTGGTTCAGCACTGCAATGCCAAAGAGAGTCAACTCTTATCAGCCATTTGCTTATCCTCCTAAAGCACCAAAATCAATCCCTGAAATGAGGTAAACATAGCAGCATTGATCTGGCAATGACCCAGTTTTTGAAAGTCACTAAGAGCCTGTAATAGTGTTGTAATAAGATACGGCATTTGTTGGAGTGCTGACACGCAGGCAATGGGAGGGTTACGTGATTGCTCTGATCAGTCTCAGGACTGGAGAGAAAACAGTAGCAGGAATCTTCCCCAAGCTACAGCTGAGAGACAAGAAGATAACGAAAAAAACCAAGTGTGTTCAATTAAATGTGACGGAGTTGATATCGGGGTGATTTTTCTGGATAACTTTTTGGCATTGGAGCAAAAAGATGCATCTTTTTCCATTTCTTAGGGGAAGCCCACAGAAGAAGGTGTCCTCCTTGTCTGAGCAACCCATTTGCATTGGCAGCTCTCCTGAGCTGAGAATCACCGAGTCAGATGTGGGCAAACCTATCTCAAGTGACCCTGACGGATATGCTCTGTACCACGGGTGTATGCCCAGCTGCCATACTACACTTCTATGTTTCCATATGTTTCCGTAACCCTGTAGGTTGTTGCCTTCTGTACTCTACAGGAACTGTTTGCTGCAATCACCAATTCGTGAACAAGCTTCAGCAGACATCTTCCCTACCCGTTCCTTCATCCGACATTACTGTAGCCACAGTTAGCAGAGATCTGGGGAAGGCAAGGGGCAGCAAATCTCCTACACAATCTGCTTTTTTTAAGGGGATCCTTTACAGACAGTCCACGGTTCTAGCTTTTTCCTGGGTGTCCTTGGTGCTCCTCTCCACTCTCTTTGCATTGATGAGCATAGTGACTGCTGGGTGCTGACATCTGCACTTGGGGGCAAGACAGTCCCTCTGGCTCCTCAAACCTAAAACTGAAGCTTAATCTTTCAGTCACCATTTTTTAGGTTTGTGGTTTTGGTTTGGTTTGGTGTTTTTTGAGGAACAACTTTCTTTCTTTTACATGTATGGAAACCTGATACAAATTTCTTCTTTCTCTAGCTGTCCTGATTATCTTAAAGATTCATCTTAGCTGTTAGTTGCAATACTAATTTCTCACTAACTGTCACCTCACGTGTAAAAGGGCTATGGTCCTGCCCTGGTTATAAAAAGCCCCTATAGTAAGTCTCGTCCCTCAGGTGGGGGAAGCCTTATAATCCAGTTTCCTGTCTAACACAAGCTTTAGTGCATCTTTAGGACCTTCAGCGTAATACCAGGAGATACTCCACTGTTGCAGCCCCTGGTGCTATGTTGACTACTACGTCACTTCCAGGGCTGTATGGTCCATTCTCCTGGGATGTGTACAGTCTAGTGCTTTAGGTCTACACCAATAGAGAGGTAGAGATGTGCCAGATCAAGCCATCTCTGTAGCCAGTCAAATATATGTCGCAAAATTGTCCACTCGGCTGCTACCTAAACCTGGTAGTCATGGATGCCTTTTGCTGGTGAAGGCTGGGATTCCACTTCAGAGACAGCTACATATACTTACACCTGTATGCAGGTGTCTACATGAGGGCTAGGGTCAGTTCCCAGCAGTCGCTGGACATGGAATACAGGATTTGGTTGCCTGAGCCCTTTCAGGTGTCTTCAGAACATCAGTGTGCAGGCAGGACTGTACTTCTCCAAAGGAGCAGGTGAGGGAAAGCTTAAGGCAGTTGTCTGGTACTACATGTTTATGCTTAAGCGTCAAAGTGAGCAGTAAATGTTCTTCTGCAAAGTCCCTGGAGAGTTTTGCTCTCCACTCCTGGGTGTTCACAGAAATGCTTGTGAGAAAAGGAGGTACTTCGTGAAAGCAGGAATAACTCTGTAACAGCAGAGTGGCAAGAATGCCTGAATGCCAGCCCCTGCTGCAATGTATTTTCTGCTAAATACTCATTTAGGTGAGGACAGAAACCTGTTGTTTCCACGTAAATTCCCTACCCCTTAACCTACAGATTGATGTTGATTCCTGTTTCCTCTCACCCTGCCCTGTTTCCTCTTTCCCATTCTCTCAGCCTTTTTCCATCTCGGTACTCTTTGCACACAACCATTTTCCTCTTTCCCATTCGGCTGCTCTTGTTTGGAAAGGCTGGTTCAGACAGTCAGCACAGGAGTTGTCTGTCACAGCTGTGAATCTAGGATGGAGACTACTCTTATGCCTCAGAGCGACAAAGCTAAAGACATGCATGCTCCTCTTTCCAGCCATTTCCCTTTTGGCCAAATCTCTGGTCAGCTTTCCGGACTTTGCAGATTTGCTGCCCTGGATAAGGTGACCAGAAGCTCCCATCATGTCTGGAGGAAGCTCCATAGCTGCTACTTGAGGTGAAGATGCTCCTCATGAGGCTCCTCTTCAGACTCACAGTGCTGCTGCTTCTGCACATGGCCCAAAAGTGCCCATCCCCTAAAAAATTCAGGGGGTGCATGAGAACAAAGCACTTAAAGGATGTATGTTGATGCAACTACTAATGAGGTTTTGTTGTAGCTGCCTGCAGAAGCAAACCACTCAAGTTGATGCTTCAGCGCTATATAGTTTATGTCCCTAAAACCCAGTAACCAGCTGAGGTTTTCTTTTTTTGCTTTCCTACCGTATCCATTATTTAGCTTTTTGAACTTCCATTTCTGAAGCGAGCACTCTGACCCTCTGTTAACTTCAGCCATTTAATCAACCTCCTTCCAGTAGTATAGGATGTTGTGTCCCTCTATTACTATGACGCTGTATTACCTTTTGTGTTTTACCTCATCAGGCTTGGAGCACCTGGTTCCAGTCCCTCACCAAAGTTTCTTACAAAATCACCTTCTCAGCTGTTGAAGAAACTCCATCCCAAACAATCCCGGCATTTAACAAAACATGTTCTTCTTAAAAGGATTGACTCTGGCTACCTGAAAAAACTCCTGCTCTTTCTTTTGATGTTACTTTCTGGAAACCTTACACTGTCTCTTTGGAGCTGCTTTTCTGTGCTGGCTTTCTATGTCCTGCATTAAGTTGATTTTATTTTGCCCTGGAGGCCATGGTTCTACTTTGTAATTATTAAGCCTTTGTTGCCTTTCTTTGAGTTCTTTCCAATACAGCAATATCTAATTTTGATTGGCACGGTAGAGAAAGGATGTGAGACTGAAATGCACCATGGATTACAAGAACATTATTTTTTCAAGTTTTGCCTGATCAAGAACAGGGTAGAGTTTTGCTCTGTTGGCAAAAGTTTGGATCACTTTTCAAGTCTAACCAAGAGCACTGCCCGTGTCTTGCAGTCCCTCTTGAACCATTTAGAAAGAGAGAGGCCGTGGGCTCTGTAATTCCTCCTGCGAGGACAAACGTGGGCTTCTGCAAGGCTGTTGAAGCCAAAGGGCTCTGTGCCCGTATAATATCACAGGCCGTATTTCTGCTGATATAAGATGGATTCAAAGAGAGTTTTTGTCTCAGCTGGATACCTCACTGAGCGTAAAAGTAATTAGAGTGTAGGAAGAAGCATAGTACAAGTAGAAAAGTGAATGAAATTTAATAAATTAGATTTGAAGTTGATATAATATTATTGTTAGAGATTTTTGTGAACTGTTTTTCTCCTATGAATTACAATGCATCATATTCCTACATTTATAATCACTTGCCTTTGCTTTTAGTTTAATCATGGTGATTAAAGCTGAAAGATATAAAAAGTGCATGAATGTGGTTGCAATTTCTAAGAATCAAATTGTAGTAAGAAATACCAGATCATCCTAATAGTTTTTTATAATCACATGAAAGCCACACCCGCAGCCAGTTACTATAAATCCTTTATTCAGATGAGGGTGTGTGGATGAAAATAGGTATAAAAACCCCACATAAACTCGTACAAAAACACAGATCAGTATTTGATAGTCTGACCGTGGTTACCTGAGTATACAGTGTTGGTACTTAATATAAATATTTTGGAATTAGGCAATTTTTATCATTCATAAGACAAAACCATTTCAACTTTGTGTGCAGAGAATGCTCTTGTGTGCACTTTGAACGCTCTCGTTCAGATTCCCAGGATGCAGCACAACCTCACTGCTACACTCATTTCTGCTCACCTGCACAGCCTGCACACTGGAACCAATCCTGCCAGATGTTGAGCAATGTGCCATGAGCAACAACACTACAATACAAGCTCATGGCTTACCCGCTGAAGTCATTCCTCTGAGCCTGAAGCACAATTTAAGTGCTTCAAGTTAGGTCAAGTACATGGAGAGGCCAGAATCATGGTGACCACTCCCTTGGAGGAACAAGGTTGCTCCACAGTGGCACTCAGACACATGGCAGTAGATGCATGGGCAGGGCTGGATCCTGTTTTTCCTGACAACTGATCATATTATTCATTGTGATAACTGATAAGCACAGAATCACAGAACAGTAGGGTTCAGAAGGGACCTCTGGAGATCATCTAGCCCAACCCTCCTGCTAAAGCAGGTTCACCTGGAGCAGATTATACAGGATCACATCCAGGTGGGTTTTGAATATCTCTAGAGAAGGAGACTCCACAACAGGGCAGCCTGTTCTAGTGCTCTGCCACCCTCAAAGTAACAAAGTTTCTCCTCATACTTAGATGGAACTTCCTGTGTTCCTGTTTGTGCCTGCTGGCCGTTGTCCTATTGCTGGGCGCCACCAAGTCTGGCCCCATCCTCCTGACACCTGCCCTTTAGACCTTTATAAACACTGATAAGATCTCCTCTCAGTGTTGTGTTCTCTAGACTAAACAGACCCAGGTCCCTCAGCCTTTCCTCATAAGAGAGACATTCCACGCCCCTAATCATCTTCATAGCTCTTCGCTGTACTCCCTCCAGTAGTTCCTTGTCTTTCTTGAACTGGGGAGCCCAGAACTGGGTACAGGACTCCAGATGTGGCCACACTAGGGCAGAGTAGAGGGGAACGAGAACCTCCTTTGACCTGTGGACATGCTGTTCTTAATGCATCCCAGGATACTATAGGCCTTCTTGGCCACAGGGGCACATTGCTAGCTCATGGTCAACATGTTGTCCACCAGGACTCCCAGGTCCTTCTCCACAGAGCTGCTTTACAGCAGGTCAACCTCTAAGCTCTACTGGTGCATGGGATTATTCCTTCCTAGGTGCAGGACCCTACACTTGCCCTTGTTGAACTTCATTAAATGCCCCTCCACCCAACTCTCCAGCCTGTCCAGGTCTTGCTGAATGGCAGCACGGTCTTCTGGTGTATCAACCACTCTTCCCAGTTCTATATCATCAGCAAACTTGTTGAGCGTACACTCTGTACTTCATCCAGGTCATTGATGAATATGTTGAATAAGACTGGACCCAGTACTGACCCCTAGGGAACACCACTAGCTACAGGCCTCCAACTAGACACCATACCACTGATCACAACCCTCTGAGCTCTGTCCTTCAGCCAGTTCTCAATTCACCTCACTGTCCACTCATCCAACCCACACTTCCTAAGCTTCCCTATAAGGATGTTGTGGGAGACAGTCAAAAGCTTTGCTGAAGGTAGGGTAGACAACATCCACTGCCCTCCCCACATCTACCCATCCAGTCATACCATCACAGAAGGCTATCAGGTCAAGCATGATTTCCCACTGGTAAATCAATGTTGACTATTCCTGTTAACCTTCTTTTTCTTCACATGCTTAGAGATAACATCCAGAATGAGCTGTTCCATCACCTTTCCAGGTGAAGGTGAGGCTGACTAGCCTGTAGTTTCTTGAGTCCTCGTTCTTGCCCTTTTTGAAGACTGGAGTGACACTGGCTTTCTTCCAGTTCTCAGACACCCCTCCTGTTCTCCATGACCTTTCAAAGATGATGGAGAGTGGCCTATCCATGACATCTGCAAGCTCCCTTGGCACTCATGGGTGCATCCCATCGGGGCCCATGGGTGTCCAGCTTGCCTAGACGATAGCTAACCCAATCCTCTGCAACCAAGGGAAAGCGTCCCTTCCTCCAGACTTACCCCCCTACCTCCAGGGATTGGGATCTTTCCATGGCTGCATGGGACAAAAACGTATGTGTCAAGAGCTTGACATAAGGAACTATTTGGGAAAGTAAAAATTCTTCAAAGTATATAGGTAAAAGGCCACATGGAGAACTGAGCTCGTTAAATGAGCTGCTTTTCAGCTTGCACAGGCAGCCAGAGCCTGGTACAGCATCTTCCAGGCACATGCCCTAATATTTTGGGTTATTGTAGTACATTTAACAACATTTGGTGATAGTCAAGAAAATCTTGGTGCCTCTAATACCAATGTGAGATGGTGGCAGACAAGGCCGCTGAGTGCATCCCTCCCAAAATTTGATGCAAGAAGACCTGTATTCTGGAGGTGGCACTTTTCTCAGAGCTATCAAAAGCTTTGTTCAGGGTGGAGCGTGCTGGATTTGAGGCACTACGGATGCATCCAGGTTGAAATACAAACATCTGCATTTGAGATTTTTTTCCCCACACCAGAGGACTTGTAAATAAGATGTTGAGATTGCAGCAGACGAGGGCTCTGGAGATGACTGTGGGAAATGAGGTGCACGGAGCTTTACCACATACATGCTTTCCTAATGAGTGCGGGAGACTTAACACACAGCAGCTTTTGAAGCAAGCACTGGGAAGCTTACCTTTGAAACCAAAATTTGTTCATTACTTTAAAAATACTTGTTTGTTTCTAGAGATAAATAGTTCTGCTAGGTATCTGTTCTCTTCTGGCTAAGCAGGAGTTCTAACAACAAATAGTTTTATTGTAGAAAGCAACAATTGGCTGTCAGTTGTCTAATATACTCAACAAACAAGGGGAAAAGGGTCTGGATTTTAGCTGACCAAGGCAGTGGGTAATCACCAGCATGGAAAATGTTAATATTTTGCCATTCACAGATACGCTATGTCTATCTATCAGTGTCTTTCTAAATGCCCAATCATTGTCCCTAGGTACTTTACAAAATCAGATAAACCATGGCAACTGAATAATAATGTGGCTTGAAAGGAAAAGCCATTAGCAAAAAGAAATACATTCTCCCCACTAGTTCGTTAATTTAAAATTCACACCAGGCTTCAGCGATCTGAATATTAGAAGAAAAAAATTTCAAAGAGAATATGCAATGACTAAGTGGTTATATATTCCCATCTCCTTCCAGAAGAGAAAATGACAGCTATGCTTGGCACAAACCCGAGGAGTTGCACTATACCCCATTAGCTCCATTTTAACAAGTATGTGCCTCCAGTGATGGCCAGCAGCAAAAAGGTTTTGGAACAGCCTGTTTGGTTTTAAGCTTTGTACCTCCGCAGAGGAGGCTAGGCTGCTGCCTGCGTAGGGGAATCCTGGTCTTCATTGCAAGGCAAGCCTTGGAAAGCAGGCGTGTGCGCCTCGTGCATTTTTCATCCTGGCTAATACAACAGTTAACAGCAGTTAATCTGGTTAAGGCTGCTGGCAGCTGTGATGCTTAAGGGACTGCGGTGCAGTGGCAGAGCCTCTCCCCATGGTGTGGCAGTGCATCAGAGAGCAATAAAGCCCAATTGCTCTGTTCCTCACGGAAGCATATAGCTCTTGCTAACCTTTCCAGAACAGCAGCAGTGAATTCCACATGACAGCTGTATAATGTGTGGAAAAGAATTGTCTTTGAGGATTTTCTGATTTCTACAAGGGTGGTTGCTTTTATTAAGTTTGAAAGTGTCAGTAGTAGACTTCGGTTTCTATCCTATTTTCTGCATTATATGCCTGTTCATTTATCTATCCTAACTCTTAAAAATTCTCCTTATATGGAAGAATACATATGCACATGGAATCTATGAATATTTTTGGTATTAATCTTTTCTCTGGTTTCAGCTGTAATGTTTTTAGCTGGATTATTTGAAACTATGCACCCTAGAGACATCTTCCAGCCTAGTTAATGGGGCTACAGTGACCTGCAGTAGAAGTATTTGGTCTTTTGATCTGGTACTGTTCTTCGTCATCTTAATCCAACCTAACATTTATTTGATCTGCTTTATCATTTTGTGTGGGAACTTCCTCAATGAGATATCCTTGGTGATGTTTGTATTCTCTCTCGTGATTTATTTAATTTAGAGTACTGTAGTACTGAGGTAGATGTAGCCACCTTCTGCCTTGCATTTCTATCAGTTAAATTAACAGCAACTATCCCTCTTACATTCATCTTTCATTCCATGACCTTTTTGGCAATGTTGGTAGATTCTTTAGGAGTTCTATACAATCTTCTGTTTTTCTAATATGAACTTGTGTCATCCTAAAATTGTTACTTCATTCACAGAATCACAGAATCACTTTGATTGGATGAGACCTTTAAGATCATCAACACCAATCATTAATCCAGCACTGCCAAGTCACCACTAATCCATGTCCCTAAGCACATCTATATGTCTTTCAAATACCTCCAAGGAGGGTGACTCCACTATTTCCTTTGGCAGCCTGTTCCAATTCTTCATGACTCTTTCTGTAAAAAAATTTTTCCTCGTATCCAAACTAAACCTCCACTGGTGCAACTTGAGGTCATTTTCTTTTGTCCTATTGCTTGTTACTTGGAAGAACAGACTAATCCCCACCTCTCTACAACCTCCTTTCAGTTAGTTGTGGAGACCAATAAGGTCACAGCCTCCTTTTCTCCAGGCTAAACAACCCCAGTTCCCTCAGCTGCTCCTCACAGGACTTGTGCTCTAGACCCTTCACCAGCTTTGTTGCCCTTCTCTGGACACACTCCAGCACCTCAATGTCCTTCTTGGAGTGAGG
>NW_010419102.1:52371-86278 GCF_000710305.1 Buceros rhinoceros silvestris
AGGGCCTCCCTACCTTCAAGGAGATCAACAGCACCACCCAACTTGGTGTTGTCTTCAAACTTACTGAGGGTACACTTGATCTCCTCATCCAGATCATTTATAAGAGAACAAGACCAAATACTGAGCCCTGGGAAACACCACTTGTGACTGGCCACCAAGTGGATTTCACTCCATTCACCCCACTCTCTAGGCCTGGCCATCCAGCCAGGTTTTTGCCCAGCGAAGAATACACTCATCCAAGACATGAGCAGCTTCACTCCATTCACCCCACTCTCTAGGCCTGGCCATCCAGCCAGGTTTTTGCCCAGCGAAGAATACACTCATCCAAGACATGAGCAGCCAGTTTCTCTGGGAGAATGCTGTGGGAAACAGTGTCAAAAGCTTTACTAAAGTGTTCACAGCTCTTCCCTCATCCACCCAGCAGGTCACCTTGTCATAGAAGGAGATCAGGTTAGTCAAGCAGGACCTTTCATAATCCCATGCTGACTGGGCCTGATCACCTGCTTGGCCTGTACATGCTGTGTGCTGGTACTCAAGATGATCTGCTCCATAACCTTTCCTGGCACTGAGGTCAGACTGACAGGCCTGGAGTTCCTGGGATTCCCCTTCCAGCCTTTCTTGTAGGTGGGTAGCACATGTGCTAACCTTCTGTTGAATGGGACCTCTCCTGTTAGCCAGAACTGCTTGTAGATGATGCAAAGTGTCTTGATGAGCACTTTCACCAGCTTCCTCAGTACACTTGGGAGGATCCCATCTGGTCCCATAGACTTGTGTGCATTTAAGTGGTTTAGTATGGGAGTGACCCCGGCAGGGAAGAAGCCGAATTAGCCTGCTGTCAGTCAGCAGCAGGAGGCGTGTCGTTTAGGAGGAGACAGAGAGTGGATCCAATATTCATAATAGTAATATGTGGGCATGACCCCAGCAGGGAAGAAGCTGAATTAGCCTGCTGTCAGTCAACAGCAGGAGGCGTGTCGTTTGGGAGGAGATAGAGAGGCTTGGTCAGTAGCTGACTGGAGGAGAGTGCACTTGAAACCAATCCAAGTAGGGCACCTATAATAAACAAAGTACTAGAAGATTATAAAGCATTGTGATAAGAGAGAACGCAGCAAGCAGTAGGCAGTTGCAATTTGCAGTAAGTAGGTGCCGCAGCAGTTTGCTGCAGTTGTATTTCAATAAAGGCTTTGTGTGCACACAAGCTGTTGTCGCATTGTCCGCCCCGACTATTCGCGATGTGTGGTGACTCACCACAACTGGTGACCCTAACAGTTGGGGAGAGACCCCCCAACAGTGTAGTAGGTCACGGATCATTTTCTCTTGGATTACGGGAGCTTCATTCTTCTCCCTGTCTCTGTTTTCCATCTCTGGGCACTCAGAGAACAACTGGTCTTTCTATTAAAGAATGAGGCAAAGAAAGCATTTTCAGTCTCAGCCTTTTCCTCATCCTTGCTCACTATGTTTCCTTCCACTATGTTTCCTTCCACTTCTTTTTTCTGTTAAAGTATATATACAAACATTTTTTTGTTGTCTTTTATGGCAGTGGTCAGATTAAGTTCTAGTTGGGCTTTGGCCTTTCCAGTTTTCTCTATGCACAGCCTCACAAAATCCTTACAAAATCCTAACAAACTCCTTCCTGAGAGTCCTGACCCTTCTCCCATAGGCCTTAGACTTCCATTTTCTTCCTCAATTCCAGCCAAAGCTCTCTGTTTAGCTGGGGTGGTTGTCTCCCCTGCTGGTTCATCTTACAGCACACTGGGATGGCGTGTTCTTGCACCTTGAAGATTTCCCTATTAAAGAATGTCCAGTCCTGTCCTCCAGGACTGCCTCCCAAGGGACTCTGTCAACCAGGCTTTTAAACAGGCGAAAGTCTGCCCTCTGGAAGTCCAAGGTGGCAGTTCTACTGACCCCCCTCCTTACTTCCTCAAGAACTGAAAACTTCACCATCTAATGATCACTATGTCCAAGACGGCCTCCAGCCTTCGCATCACCCACAAGTCTTTCTCCGTTCATGAACAACAGGTCCAGCAGGGAGTTTTCCCTAGCTGGCTCCCTCATCAGCAGTGTCAGGAAGTTGTCTTCTACACACTCCAGGATTTTCTCTCTGCTGTAGTGTATTTCCAGCAGAGGTGTGGTAAATTGAAGTCCCCAAGAACAAGTGATAGTGATTGTGGGACTTCCGTTCATGAACAACAGGTCCAGCAGGGAGTTTTCCCTAGCTGGCTCCCTCATCAGCAGTGTCAGGAAGTTGTCTTCTACACACTCCAGGATTTTCTCTCTGCTGTAGTGTATTTCCAGCAGAGGTGTGGTAAATTGAAGTCCCCAAGAACAAGTGATAGTGATTGTGGGACTTCTCCCAGCTTCTTATAGGATATTTCATCTACTTGTTCATCCTGGTTGAGTGGTCTATAACAGATTCCCACCATGATATCTACCTTGTTGCCCTTTCTCCAATTCTTATCCATAAACACTCAACCCTATCGTCACCTCCATTACGTTCAAGTTAACCAAAACACTCCCTAACACACAGGGCCACTCCACCACCTCTCGCTCCTGGCCTATACCTTCTGAAGAGTTTACAGCTGTCCAGTGCAGCACTTCCCACCATGTCTCCATGATGGCGAATATATCACAGTTTTCCTGCTGTACAGTGGCTTCCAGCTCCTCCTGTTTGTTGCCCATGCCGTGTGCGTTGGTGTAGATGCACTTTAGTTTGGCTGTTGATCCCGTCACCTTTCTGGGGGAAGAAGGCCTGATTCCTACCTGACCGTTCCCAGGTGCCACTGTGGTGTCTAACCCATCTATATCCCCTGTGTCTTTGCTGTCACATGGCACCGTGTCCCCTGCCTCCACTGGTGTGGCAGACTGAAGGACCATGCTAGCATGCTGTCCCACAAACATCGATGTGCCTCCCCCAGGTTTATTTCTGGTGAGCCCTTTCCCCCTTCCAATCTGGTGTAAAGCTCTTTCACTCAGCCCTGCCAAACCAGCCTTTCCCCCCATTCTCCTGAATTCAGTCCCTCTCAGACTCTTTTCTGGGTAATATAACATATCCATGGATTTTTCTCTGCTTACAGCCTTTCTTTTTATTGAAGAATCGTTATATAACCTCTTTCTCTGGTGATAACTTCTCAGGTTCTTATAAAACCAGAAGAAAAATGGTTCCTCTGTGTCTGGTTTTGACTGCATGGATGAATGGAGAAATATTGAGAAAATCTGGATAAAGAAATGTTGTTATTATATTTTTATTGTATTTTAAAGGGAGAATGAGGAAAATCGTGGAGCGGAACTAAGGTCACATTTATTCTGAAATAAATACTGAAATCTGTAAAATCTATATACTGTCATATGATAACCATAAGTAATCAAAATAGTTAAGTAATCCATAAGAATCATGGTTCTTTTCTACTTACAGAGCTTAGAGTAACACAGGAATGGCTTCTTTGCTAGGCAATTCCCACAATGTGCCATCAGGTACAAGGCTATCAAAGCAGGCTTTGGCTACTCTAAATTATATAATTAGAATGATTAGTAAGAATACCTGTGCATCAGGAGAAGTAAATATTAAAGAAAAATAAAAAGATTTTTCTTAACAGCTTTCATCCCCTGTAGAGAAGTTAATCCTGCATGTCAAACACACACCATAAACCGGTTCACTGATAGTCTCAGCCATCTGCTAAAAAAATAAAGCAAGTCGTTCATTTACAAGAACTTGATAAGGTGAATAAATCCTCAAATGCTAATGAAGAAAAGCGTTCTGAGCAAGGGTTTAGCTAGGTCTGTATGCACGTGGGGCTGCTCTCGCACCATACATCTATCACCCTGAGCATTTTAGAAGGCTTTTAGCATTTTGGGAAACAGCTGGGCACAGAAGCATACCTCTTCATGGTTCATGTCTCACGCTGCCTGTGTAGCCCTGTCACTGATAAACCTCATGAGGCTGCTCACAAACCAGCAAGCCCAACAAGCTGCTGTGGGCTTTCTCGGATGCCGACATAGGAATATAAAGAAAAAGGGCTGTACGACCTCTTATTTCTGCTGAATGGACAAACACAGGCAGATCTGATTTTCTGAACCACTACCTTCAGCACACCCAACCGGTAACACGCTTGTGCCAGGCATGTGAGCAGGTTTTCAGGGCACCCCTGAGCCCAGGGTCTTGAGAGCTGCAGGCACCCCAGGGGACCACAGTGCTGCCATCTACTTTCAAACTGGCTGCAGCCTCACTGTCCAAACCACTACATTGGCTCTGCAATGTTTACTAACAAAACGTTCAGAGATGCTTATTCCAGAAGTTAAAACAACCAGGGAAAGGAGTAATATCTTCTGAACAAGATACACATGTGGCCACAGAGATATACATACGTATATATAGCAAGTTGATAAAAACTAAATGCAAACCTTCAGCTGTTAGTTTCAGCATCAAAAAAGGCGGACTAAGCCGCACGCCCAGAGGACTATCACATCTCTCTTCTGGCAAAGCAGAGAGGGAGAGGGTGTGTTCTGCAGACAAAAGTCCTTTGACTGAAATGGGATTTCAAGTCATCTGAAACACAGCAAAGTAGTGGCTGCTTGTGCAGATCTCTCCCAGGGCCATGTGGCCTAGGGAAAGCAATGAACAAAGGTTTGCAAGTATTTTGGGACTTAATATATATTAACACAGTTTTGGTAAATTCCAGGCAGAAGTCTGCTGACTCCCAGGAAATTCCCGAGCATTGCTACCCTTGAGTGCCTGGCACTGAGGTGTGCTTGGTGACAGGGCAGGCACAGGTCTGCGCTCGTCTAAGGAGAGCGGTGAGGTTACTGCAAGCCAGCTTCTGGTGGAGAATATCACAGATTGCTGCAGCCAAATGCATTTGAGGGAGGACAAGTTGCATTCTTCTGGATGCATATAGATGAAGAATTTGCATTCTTTGCTGCTAAGTTTTATTTGATATGTTACAAGGGGGTCTGCTGGTACTCACTGAATTACTGGGTCTGCCTGGATTTCTTGCTGGAATCACCGACATTATCTTTGGAACTTTAGGTATGACCACAAATAAGGTTTGATGCTTTGTCAGAGTGTGGTAGTCCTGTGGAGTCTCCTACTACTGTTTTATATATTGCATGCAATCCAGATCCTCTCAGCGCTAGGGACAGCACTACAAGAAAGCCAATTATCTGCAAAATGGTGCAATGGACATTTTCTCTTTGGTGGCTGCTTACACGGTTTTTGATAAGCTTGTAATCTCAGCCAAGACCATGCTTGGCAGGACAGAGTTTTGTCCTGTCCCTGGACCTTCCCTTGCAGAAGGGCATCTGCCAAGATGCAGCTCTAACAGGATTAGCCTAGAGCAAGTGACTAACCTAGGGACTTGGTGTAATGAAAAAATACGATTTTTTTTTTTTACTTGATGTGATTAGCAAATGAAATACAACCAGTAAACAGCACCAGACAAACAGTCTGTGCACTCTTTAAATAATATAATGGACCATTAGCAGTTCTAACAGGAGCTAGCTCAACCAAGCTTTGTCTGATATGAATACCAACATCTGCTCTCTAGCAGGAGCCAGGTAGCAGGTATCACATCTTGTATTTTCTGAAGAGAGCTTAAATCACAACCTTTCACAGTTACTAAAGTAAAGATATTTTGAACTTGTCTCCTGAAACCCCCATTTTGGGGCAGCAGTTAGAGTCAGAAGGATTTCTGACACTGACTTCAGTGAGATCCCTAAATCCAAGCACCTTTTGTTGGAAATATGGTGGTGATGTATCTGTTTGGAAAAGAATTATTCAGAATGAAAGACAATAGAGTACACATTTTAAAATGCAGGCAGGATATCAGGAGAAGCTTCCTAAAAATAATGCAATTACAGGACTGAAAGAAACTCCAAGACCACTTTTAAGCTAAACCCCTGTTTTACAGCAGAACCAAGTATTTTCACACCACTCCACAGAGACATGCTTAACCTCTTCTTAAGCCTCCAATGAAGATTATGTAAAAGTTTTTCTTAAAAGATTTTTCCAGTGTCTTACTAGCCCAAGAACTGGAAAATGCTTCCTAACATATAACATCATTTTACATTACTGCAAATGTAACTATTGCCTTGTTTTCAATAGTCAAGAAATATAGATAATCACTGTCCAATTAAAAGTCTTCTTTCTTCTTTTTTCTTTTTTTTAATGTTAAGATCATTATTATAACCCCACTGTCTAGCATTTTCTAAAGAAAACAGACTATATATTCGAGCCTTTCCTTAGAAATCAGGGTGTCTAAATTGTTGTATACTTGCTTTTTTTTCCTGTGGATCCTCTTTTCACAAAGGTGAAAAACTGGGCACAGTATTCCAGCAGCACTGAGAACAGCCAAATTATTAACTCCCACATCTTATCTAACACTCCTGCCAATATATCTCATTATATTTTTCTTTTTAAGCAGCAGCTTCCTGCTTTTGATTCATGTTAATATGGTGGCTAATTGTGATCACAGATCCCTTTCTGCGGAGTAATCCCAGCTCCTTCTCTGTTGACATCCCCACACTTACATTTGTGCATTTGATATTTTTCCTTCCTAAGTGCAGTACTTTGTACTTGTCTTTATTTCATTTCATCTTATTGATTTCAGGCCATTCTTCTCATTTGTCAAGATCATTTTGAATTCCAAACTTCTACTCCACAGAGCTTGCAACCCCTCCCATCTTGGTGTCATCAGCAAATTAGTATATATGCTGTTCCATCATTTGAACTGCTAATGAAATTATTGAACAGAACTGGCTCAAGATAGCCCGCCGTGGGAGGCCATATGAAATGCTTGTCTGGCTTGATAGAGAGTGTTGATGAGAATGTGAATCATTCTTACGATATTTTTTCAAACAACATATCCACTGTAACAGTAATTTCAGCTAGGCCATCTCCCACTGTACTAGGAAATGCTGAAAAATATTATACAGAGCAGTGTCAAAAGCCCTACTGGAGAAGTCACAGCAACTGTTCCCCTCTTGATCAGCAAGCCTATCAAAAGAGGATAAGCAAATAGGTTTGACATGATTTGATTGTCACAAATCCATGCTGGCTGCTTCTTAACACCTTATAATTCTCTAGGCGCTCATAAATCGATCACATAATAATTTGTTCCAGGATCTTCTCAGGTACTGAAAATATGCTGACTTCTCCAAAATTCTGAAGGGCTTGCTTTATTTCCTTTCTGAAGATGCCATGTCTGTCGTTCTTTGTCCTCTGAAATTTCTTCTGCACTTCTTGAGTTCTCAATGATATACTTTTCAGATTACCTCTGTTGGTTTCCCTCCTGGCCCAAATCCACCCTGACACATGCTCTGTGGCTCTGCAATTGCCACCCCCACCCCCAGCCTGTCCATGATCTTACTCACCGCAGCCTCTGATGCCACGCAACAGCTTTTGCAGATGAGGAAGGCATCCCTGGCTTTCCTCCACCTCGAGCTGTTCCTCTCCTACAGCTCAGGGGTTCCCCCAGCAAGTCCTACCCTTGCCAAGCTTTGTGGCTCAGCAGAGAGCAGCCGCTGCGCAGCCCCGCACTGCCTGTCAGGGATTACTACCAGACCTCTTAGAGAGGATGTTCAGCAAATCCACTCCAAAGAATTATTTTAATATTAAGCAAATGAATTATTATGGGCCCTAATTTCTCAGATAGAAACTCTTAGTAAAGATTCTTGGATAAATTCTTACTATATATTCAGCCTAGTATGGTGGTCTGAAGAGCATTTCGACATGACATAAAAGCTTGAACGCTGACTAATGATTATTCAAAAGATTTTTTCCTTTGGTCAACTTTGAAACTCTTTTTTTGTTAATATTAATATTGATAAGCTTCTGGAAACAATTGCATTTGTAAGAGCCAGAGCCAAAAAAAAGAAGAAAAAAGGTATTAACTTATCAGCCTTCCATGTGTCATTTGTTACACGCTCTCCTTCTGTTACATACAGCCTTTCTTTCACTTCCATCTGCCTTCTAATGAATTTGAAAGTAAAAAAAAAAGCCAAAAGATAACAAATTCCGAACATTTTTATTGCTTGCTCTTCCAAAGTGCAATCCGTTCAGACAGATATTATCTTCCTAGGAGACCTGATAGAGTTTATTGAGAAAATCACAATACTAGGAGTAAAAAACATAGATGTGCTACAGGAAGCTATTTATGTTGACACAAAGAAAGTTATGATCTAGCACGGTTTCTCCTCTCCTTTCCAGTCTGTAATATTATATGAGCAGAAGGAACATACAGATAAAAATCAGAATTTGGCTAATTATGTTCTGCTTCAGCTAAGTGACTTCATTCTCAGACAGAACAACTTGCAGGGTTATTTCTGTTCTGAAATCCCAACACAGTGTTTTTCCTGCAGTCAAGAGCTGACAAGCAAGTGCATTTGCAGCATGCCAGCCAGGCAGTATTCCATTTCAGAAACAGCTGCTGGCTTAGCAGAGAGAAGAGCACTGCGCTCACTGTGAGACTGAGTCTGTGACACCCACCAGAACGAAAAGGGAACAAGTAGGAGAGGAAACTAAGCTGATATGCACCTTCCTCGCATGTGATGATGAATAAAGCCAGATCAACAACTTTCTGTATTTGGCTGCATAGTAGAAATGCATTTTCAAGGCTTAATGCCAAATGCTTTTCCTCTGCATTTCTGTTTTTATGCTGAGAAATGATCAGCATATTTATGCAAAGCACATATCTCCACTTTTCTTCTAGCTTTGCACTAGGAATTTGGAAGCTGGCAACCCAGAGGTGCAGGGAAGCCTTACTTCCAGGAAGAGTCTATGCACTTGATGGCCTTGATTGCAGATGTATTTCTTTGTGAACTTTTCATTAACAGACTTTTGTATGTACCCAGAGAGTCTGCACTTGGAGTAGTACATGACATGATTTTCATTGTGTGCGTAGACCTCCAAGAAGTCACAGTTCTTCCTCAGCCAGCACCTCTATTACATCTGCCACATAAAACTCAAACAGTAGACTCTCTCTCCCATTTGAAACACACGGAGGTTTCCAAAGCTTGTTTTCATCTTACACTGGAACAAACAGTTGAACTCTCTTTCTTTAATTCCATAGAACAAAATACAGTGAATAAACTGATACCGTAAATTGTGATTTAACATACCCTAAAGGCAAACTGAATCATTTTGATTTTGCATAAAATTTTTGAAAACCTTTCATTACCCCGAAGTATTTCATCATGAGTGAGCAACTGTTTGTGCACATTTTCCACAAGTTCTCCCTCCAAATACTTGTGACCTTCTTTTATCCACCTCAAACATCTCGAGAGCAGGTCATTAGACCAGTATCTGGCTAACGTTTAATGAATTCACCTTCACAAGTCCCATGTTTAATAAGGAAGCAGTATTACCGCTGATATATATATATAGGGAAAATAATTACTCAAGGATACAGAAAAAGAGTTTCTTTCAGGTCCATGTATAATGTTCTTTCTCTGACACAACTCACATACATTTTTAGCTTCAAATATCAAGCCACAGACTCAGACAACTGCAGGCAACCTCCGTTCTACTCTTTCTCTGTCCTATTTGCCTACTGTGAACTGCCAACCTGATTCCTCAGCTACTCCTGCATGCACATTATAGCCCAGGCACAGAACTTAATTCTTTTCTCTCTATCAGTCATGAATAGACACTGTCTCACCCGGAAACCAGGGCCCATGGAGATGTCTGAACCTGTGGTGGGTGTCAACAGTCCTCAAAGGTTCACACAGCACCTGTAGGTCAATATGGCTGAGCTGTAAAGTTATGTGACCCAGCTGTGCCTTATTGTTATTGATGGGGAATTGAGGTGATGGTGCTGGAGGATATATGAGCCCAGTTGTATTCAAATCCTTCAGGGCAAAATATCTTAGTACAGAATTGCCAAGCAGAGGTATTTCACTGGGTGAAATGGGCTGCAATCTTTCATTATATATTGCAAAAGTGCCATCTCTTAAGCACAATCACCTTGATGTTGACTCACATTGTACAGGAAGGTACGCATTGATTTCTTCTCAAACTGGTGCCCAAGTGGCATCACTTACGTCATTTGTATGGTTGTGCAGTGATTTACCACTCTGTAGTAAGTATTGTTTTTTGTTGGTGAACTCCAGGTCTTAGGCTTTTGCTTATCATGGATATATAAAAGTTTTCATCAAAAAATTGTCAAAATTTATAGGTTGTGACTCACTGTCTGTGCCTTTCTTCTCCAATATAATCTCAACAACTACAGGAGAGAAAGATTCAGAAAAGTGTTCCAGTTCTATTCAAATCCTGCTTTTCTCCCTAGGAGAATTAATTTCTATTTAACAGGTGGAAACATTTAGAAAATCCCACGATGAAGTAAAAATAACATCATTTTTGCCATAGACGCAGAGCCCCCTCATGGCTTTTGCAGGAGCATTTGCCCTAAGGAAATACTGCTGCAGCAAGTATGATTACAGCAGGGTAGTACATACTGGAGAGCAGTTTTATCAGAGATTGTCTTATGCTACTATATCTGTTTTACTAAAGATTTTCTTCAGAAACTGAGGAGAATGTGACACGACTTCTGCCAACTAATGTTACTCCTATGGCCAATTAAATAGATTGATATTGACTGTACAGTTCTGATATCCTGGGAGATTTAAATATGTTCTTTAACATTGTCCAGGCTTCCTTCCTTTTTCTGCCCAGTCTTTCTAAGACTCAAAACAGTCCTTCCATCTTATCATTCACTTGCTCATCCTTTTTGACACCTTGTTGTTTTGTGCAGATTCTGCAAGAGGAGCAGCATCTCTTTTGCTGAGTTATAGTGTCCCCTTCCAGTCTTATCTTTTCCCAGTTATACCTGGAATACTGCAGGGTTAGTCACCACCTCACCCTGCCCAAGCCCTAGGTAATACCTGGGGTTCAGTTTCCCTTGTTGCCCGCCCAAACACACCGTAGAGTCTTAACATGGTAACTTGCACCTGCTCTTCACCACTGCCTCTTCCAGTTTCCGGCATCTTTTTAACAAGGTCCTACAGGGACAAGCTGCATATTTCCCCTGATTAAAGCAAAATCCTACAGACTCCACAACAAAATTGACCTGCGCTTTCTATCAAAACTGTGGAATTTTATTTATAAACATTTGGAGGAACAAAATGTAAATTCTTTGCCGCAGAAGTGTGGCCAGAGCCATGCTCTGTGTGCACGTAGGAATGTATGTGTGAGTGTGTAGCAATGGCTGTGTTTCTTTGATGCTTCCCTCAGCCCCACAGCCAGGGCACCATCCCCGTCTGTGTTGAAGCATGGCAGAAGTCCTGTCCTTTTTTGTGCCACACAGGGTCCCAGGTAGACCTTTGATATTAAATTCCTTTTGCTTTATCCTGTCCCCAGTTTCACTGCATTGTGGACTTTTTGACTGAAGCCGTGTAAATACATTGTAAGAGATTTCACCCAAGGTTTTCCACAGCCAGGTACAGCATTGGGTGGGTTTTAGATAAGCTTTTCGGTATTAGGGGCTGTTTCATTAAAGGAAAGAACAGAATAGCATCTTTCCTTGACCCAGGTGTACATTTGGGAGTTTGCTGCTGTCCTTTGGCTGCCCTTGGTGCCTACAGGACTGGGGGACAGCTGTGGGGACAGTGCAAAAGAGAGGCTGAGGGCAACTGAAGTAGCAGTGCCCTGAGCTTCCAGGAGGTTCTGGCTCCTCCTGTCCTGTGCCTTGCTCCTGCCTGGGGCTGCCATGGGCTGGGTACCTCTGACAGCAGCTCCTGATGCTCCCGGGTAGGCCAGGGGATGTGATTGCTGCAGAGGGGACAAAGAAACAAGACATATCCCACCAAACCTCTGGATAGAAGCATATGAAATATATTCTGTGCTTTACTTCACACTTCTGGTCTCAGAAAAATGCAGATGAATCTTGTAGCTTGCTTTTTTTTTTTTAAACTATGCACATTTTGTCTAATTTCAAGTTGTTGCAATCCAGGTTTTCCTAATCAAAGTAGGAAAAAAATAACAATCATGTGTCTGTTACTCTTGTTAGGGAGAGAATGAAGCTTTAGGAGACACTTACCTTCCATGCAGCACTCAGCTGGCAAAGAGTGCTCAAGCGCTCCTAAGATCCCAAGTTACAGTTCTCTAAGTCAATGAAAGAGGATTGGAAAAATGTGCAATATCGCTAAAGATAACAAAAGAGAATAAAGAAGCACTGGTTACTGTTGAACAACCCTTTGGGAATTGCTGCCTTTTCCTAAATATCGCTTTGGCCTGGTATGTTAAAGCATGTTAATGTATTAAGGCTGATTTGAGTGACACTTGTGCTGGGATCCTTTACTTTGCTCTGAAATTCATCAGGCCACAACAGATTAGGAAACAAGGCTTCTTTTCTTTATTTTCTTTCTGCTAATTATGATGGTCTGTGTAAAAGCACTGCCCAGTCAAAAATCAGGGTCCAGCTATGCTAAAGCTTTGCAAAAAGATTCAAAAAAATTCTTTTCCTTCCAATGGAGAGTTGTTATTTTTTCTCCAGGTGCAATGGTTCATTATGATACAGATGATCAAAGCAGGCTGGCTGTCTTGTGAAAGGAAAACAGGTATCAGGGTCCTAACTGTATAATGAGGGGAAATTAATGGCCACTGTATAGGTAGATTTTGCGGGGGGAACTCTTCTTCTGTTTTTAAATCAGTGAGTTCATCCACTTCAAGAAAAATCAGAATGGTTGTTTATGGAGGAGATAAGGGCTTGACTTGCCCAGTGTCCTGCCTGCAGTGTCAAGTGAATGCCAGAGAAGAGTGGGGACAGGAGAGGAGGATTAGATACCTTGAGTAATCTCCTGGTCCCCAACAATTTTCAGCTTAGAGAATTTTCTGGGCCCGATGGGTTTTTTTCCCGTATTTAGCGATCCAAAGTGCATGTCTGCTACATGTGAGTTTGTCCAGCCTCTCCTTAAACCTATGGAAACATTTTGCATTTACGGCTTCTATGGGCAGCAAGTGTCCCAAGCCTGCCATCACTGGGTGAACAACTATTTCTAGTTTTGTTTCGCACCAATTTCCTGTTAGCTGTGTTTGTAGGCTCCTAGTTCTTGTACTGGAAGAAACAGCTGATCCTTCTTCACTCTCTTTGTGCCATCATGATTTCATACATCCAGATTATTTCCCCTTACTTTTACTTGTATCTTTTCAGAGGAATAATCTTGGCCTGCTTCTTGCTTCTGCCAAAACTATGGGACCCTTTCCCAGATTTGATCTTCCATGATACTCTTCCCTGAGCCTCTCCCAACACCAAAATATCATTTTAGAGTTTAAGTAACTTAGAACAGTAGACAGTATTCAAGGAAAATTATCTATCTATTTCCTCTGGGATTGAGCTTGAATATGTCATTCTTTTGCTTATAAGTACAGTGTAAACTGGCCCATCTGTTCTTCAAAACAATTTGTGGTTTACAGTGATGTCTCATCTTCAGTGCAACTCCATGAGATGCTGAGAACTTCAAAATGCAAAGTGTCTTTCATTCCTCTTCAAGTCCTACAACTACAAGTAGCTTTTCTGTATGCTATGGGAGAAGTTTTGTTCCCTTCTTTTCTGTTTACACTGTGGGTTTTTATAAAGGGGTGTGGGGGCATGATAGTGTTCTTCATAATGAAACTTTGCTAACCCCGTAATAAGCAAGGGACACTATAATACATTATTTTAATATCTTTCCTGTGCATTGATGATGTCTCTTTATAGACTTCTGATCTTGCTGTCATGACCTTAAGATAGACAAAGGATGCCTTGGCAGAGAGGGGAACAGCTAGGATGCTTATTTAAAAACAATAAATCTAAGGTTTTAATGGCAGAAGGAGTAAATGAGGAAGTTTTAGCAAATCTTCTCTCCAAACGTTAACTTCATTTTTAATTTGAATGTATAGGTTGCAGCATCATTGAATATAAATCTCATCTATAATGTGCTTTATTAAACCGTACAAATAGGTTTGTCCCAATGGGCTAATCTGCTTGGTAGGAAAAATTGAGCAGATTAGATGATGCCCACTTCATCCTCATTAGGAAGTTCTTTCAGTATCATAGAGCGCAGCCATCTCATGGATCCTGGCTATTTGCAACACTCACTATTATCCTTTTTACACCTCTTTGTAATCTGTCTCAAGCATTTACCGATGTAAACTAATGTATGTGTTCTGATGGCAAAGTGTCCATCTCAGGCTTTACAGCCGGCACAGTCTCAAGTAGGGTACCTAAATCCATATTTTGGGCATCTGACCAAAATCTGTGTATCAGGGATAAGGCTGATTTTGACAATCCGTGCCCTCAAAGTGCCTTTCTACTGCAGGTTTGCTGCCATACGTGACAGCAAAATGATCCTGATGTGAGCACAGCTCTATATTGGTAAAAAAACAGCTTGGATATTTTTGCATATATAATTTCCTATGGTCCTTCAGGGCGATATAAGCCTGTCTAAAACTACTTCATACCACTTTTGCCAATTACCTGGGAATGGGAGTGGATATCCTTGGTATTTTGACGTTACTCAGAGTCTGAAAAGCATACAACCTTAGGGGTCCTGAACCTGCGTTTAGCCAATTAACTCTCATTTCAGGTACTAAGCCCACTTCCTCTTTTCAAAGCGTGGTATGTTTATAGGTGCTCAGGTTTGTTTAATTATTATTTGTTTCCAGGTATGACTGGATCTTTCCTTGCCAAGTCATCTGCCGTGTGACAACCATTCTCAACTCCTGCTCTCCCTCCTTCTCTTTTTTGTTTTCACTGGCAAGCTGCTCGCTTTATTGTGGTTAGCAGGTTTTGTTCCTCACTTTAGAAGACCTGCTCCTTTTCCTTTCCAAGCCTGTCCTTCCTCTCTGCCATGATATTTCTTTCCTTCGGGGTTTATTAATTGGCTTTGTAGTGGGACTGCGCAATGTGATTGTGAGGCACGTTATCCAGAGGAAAGACTGAGCGGAATGCGCAAGGTAATGGGGGGCTGTTTGTGACTCAAAAATGTCCTGGAAAAAGCTACACTCAAAATCAGAGGGGCATGGTATTAGAATATTAGCCTAGAAAAAGGTGCAAGCAATTATCGTGTACACACCAGTGTACATGCTCAGAGAAGAGGGCAACAGGACAAAAAGTTATTTAATAAAAAATGAGAACTCTCAAAAATGGGTAAGGGAAGAAGAACCAAACATGGGTCAATGAGTAGCCAATTGAAATAAGGACACAAGAAAGACATTTTTTAAACACAGCAGGAACAAAAGGAACAATTATTTTGGTTCATTATTAACCTTATTAAAATAGCATGAAATAAGTATCTTTTAAGTGAAGACCTCATAGGTCCTGGCCCTGTTTAGCTGAACTTTTTAAGCAATGATCTAGGAGAAAATATGCCCTTATTGCTGATAAAGCATTCGGATGACACAAATATATAGTCTTGATGCATAACCAAAAATGGAAGGACAATAGAGATCCAGATTGCTTACAAAACAAGAGTAAAAATAACCTATGTGTGTTTTTGCTATGGGCAAGTTTCAGCATAAAAAGAATGTGGGATTGTGAGCTTCATATGGGGAAGCCACTGAAAAAATGGGTTGTTGTTGATATCAAGTTGAGTTCAGATCATGTCCGTAGGTATGGTATCAATACATATATCAGATGTAGAAAAAAAGGGCATACCAAGCAGCACTGGAAAAATTATAACTGGTAGTCGTGCAATTTCTGCTAGGCATCTGACTTCAAGAGAAAAACTGAGAAACTGGGCATAACTCAGAGAAGAAAACCCTCAGAATGATGGAAGAATTGAAAGATATACCTTGTAGCAAGGCACTCAAAATGTCAATATATTTGGATTATCAAAGAGAAGGTTAAGGGACAGTCTGTTTTCAGTTTAGAAGTATCTACAAAGGGAAGAAAATGATGCTAATAGACCATCTTCAAAGTAGTGTACAGTAACAGAGCTGAAAGTCGAGGGAAAAGAAATCCACACAGGAAATAAACTAGAAGCTTTATCAGGGCAGATAATTAAACCTGAAATATCACACAGAAAAGTTAGATCAGCAGTAGATGTTTCTTTCTAAAAAGTTTTATCTTTGCCAACTGATAACAGATTGAAAGAAGCAAGAAATACTAACATATTCTAACATACATTGTAGAAAGTTAAATCACAATGTCACAATAATCTCTGATGGCTTTTGAAAATCAGTAAGAGTTTTGAATTCATTATATATACATCTTGCACATTTTTAATAGAAATGTTACAAATTTGTTAACTACCTTCTAAAATTCTCTAAAAGGGGGAATTTTAGTTTTACAGTGTTTCTACTGTTTCCCCCAAATTTCAGATTCCCCCAAATTTCTCAGTCACTAATTCTTCCTAAAAACCCCAGAACTTTGATAATTGCTCTTTCATTTTTCCATTTCTCCTTCCCTTCTTATTCTAATATTCAACAGATGATTGTTTCAAGGAGAGGATGGGAAGTGAGTTAATACTGACACCACAAATTGTTGTCTAAAACAAAAGTCTCTAATTAAATTGGAACGTATTTTACCTGTTTGGGTTGGGGTTTGGGGGGTTTTTTCATATTGAGTGTAAGTCATTATCAAGTATGTTTACCAGCTGGTCATCTGATGAACCTTGACCTGGAACTTTGCTGAAAGCATTAAGGGATTTAATGAAACCACAAGACTGGTTCCAGGAATTAGCCATTACGCAGAAGTGAAAAAATGTAGATAGTAGTCCAAGACTGTGGCTCCCTGTGTTACACTGATGGAAAGTACTAAGGCTTTAGAACGACAGCCCAACCATAGGATAATTGTACTCTTTAATACACAGAAACACAGTGCACCTTGCCTGGGAAGAGAAGGTTTTATAACAGCTTAGTCATAGCTATTTTCAGTGACTCAGTGAGTTGCAATGACGTCCCTAAAAACTCCTGCAAACTTGGAATTGGCTACAGGGTTGACGATGAATGAAAGCTAGTGACGGAGATTTGTGGCCCATTGGTATGTGTTTGTCTTTACATGCCATGAGAATTCCTCCAAACTGGACGAACATTAATATTGTGCCAATATTTATCCTGAGGGCAGAATTAACCAGGAAATTATGTGCGGACTGTGTCTGATATCAATCTGAAATCTGTATGGGATTCATTTGTTAATGAAGTAAAAGTTGACAGCATAATTAATACCAGTAAAGCATGGAAAATAGATCCAGTCAAACGCAGATAATTTCCTTTTTTGGTAAGTTTACAAATTTAGTTAATAAAGATAACCACTTTATCTGTAATACATTCAGGCTCCTTAGCAACAGATACCATTATGATAAAAAATATACGGAGTGTGGTATCAGTAAAATACATCTTAGAAGGGATTCAGTGTTGTCTAACAGCCAGGTTTTAAACACTTACTTTCAGTGGGGAATCACTGGCAAACATTCTGCAAGCATTGCCAGTAGACTGAATACTACCAAAAGTTTTGTAAAGATCTGGAAATAATCCCGAGCTCATTCCTGACAGAAACTTTGGATGACACTGGTGAAATGATAAATATTGATGGAGGCTAGACAGTCTTCTGAGACATCTGAATAATTCAATGTGCTAGCCTATTCATAGAGAAAATATTTTCATACAGCCCATATATCCTAATATACAGGAACAGAAACTTTAGCCCATACCAAGAGAATGGGTATTTATTGGTGTCACTAGTTGGCCAGGGTACACCAATCATGGGACACCAAACCCAGGACAACTGGCAAATCACAGACTCCTGAAAACCATTTGTTATTAGAAAGAGTGAAAAGTTGAATGGAGGCCACTGTGAATTCAAATGCAAATCTCGTCGGTAGTAAGAGAGACACCGAGCAGGGGCAAAGCGATATTTTTACCCCAGGGACAGGTGAGCCTATACAGAACTATTACACATAATTTTAATAGCAACATGTTTTGCAATATTAGAGAATGTGCAAAAGAGATTCACAGAAATCATCTGAAGAATGGGAGCAAATGCTTCTTGATGAAGAGATTTTCAGTATTTTTACACTCTAGTTACTGCACTGAGCTTTGTGTCGCTGTTCCCACTGCTTGACCTAATTCTTCAAAAGGTTGCTCTGTGTGGTGTATCAAAAGGGAGTTTGAGAGGCAAATTAACTGCAAAGGGTGCATCCCTTAATGGGAAAAAATACAGGGATCTATGTTTTCAGCCATTCTGGGAAAATCATGCCGGAACCAAGGCAGACAAACTTAAATGGGAAACACGACACAGATTCTTAGTAAAGAATGTGCTTGGCCGTTGCTAAAAGTCTGCAGTGGTGGTTTTTTCTCTCTCTTATTGTATTCACATCAGGTCAGAAGGCATTTAGGAAAGTCACTATAATCAAAATGAGCTGTTTGGCTTACTGTAAATAGCAGAGGGGGGGAAGCGTTCAGCCTGTTATACAGGCCACTCTCTGACAATGTAATACTCTCTCTGGCCTCAAACTCTGTATAGTACTGCAACTGGTTTAAGCTATTTGAAAAAGGAGTTTTCTGTATGCAGTACCAGAAAAATTGTATTTTCCGCGATTGGCTAATGAGGCTATAAAATTCCCCTGATTATTCCCTTGCGTTGTCAGACTGTTAGGTCTAGCAGTTATATTTGAACTCTTGCTAATAGACAAGACAAGATATAGGGGATTAATCAGGGGAAATTCAGGAGGCTCTTATTTTCCCCTTCTCTTTATTCCCATGCCAATGACAAAGATGAAGCACCCTCTATAAAAATGCCAGAACTGCTAAATCAGGACTCATGAGAATGCATTTTCTTTTACTGCTGCCCTTATGATTCTCCCGCTGTTTACGCGGCCTTTATAATTGAAGTGATATTGTTAAAATCATATCTAGCACAAAAGCTCCATGTTTATTCTTCCTTCCCCTGACTTTAGTCTCAGATTTCTTTGATAAATGATGTGAAATGGTACATTATCCTCCAACTATGCAAACACTCATTCTTCCAGACCTCCCCAGGTGCAGCTATTCACACCATCCACAGAGCTCTGATCTTCTGTATGCACTTGTTTCTTTCATTAAAAGAAGAGGCAGATGCATCTCCCAAATCAAAGAGGGGAGCTCTGCAAATAAAAGCACATCAAATGACACAGAAGATTTTACAACAAACCAGAAAGTGCTAATAGAGATGTTACAACCCCTATCATGCTCTTCCTCTCCATCTACACCTCTGGAAATCTGTGACTGGTTAAAAGGAACCTTCCTTCTCAGCTCTGCAGGATCTTTGCCACCAAGGTATTAATGTGCTCAGACCATTTATTTTAGAGTATGACTGGTCAAAATGCATTGAACTTGTGGAGCACTTTCCTCAAATAGCTCTCTCCATATTTTCATATACAATTTCTGCACTTTCTCTGACTTAGTGGAGGATGTGGGAATGCATTGGTAGCGTCACTCAATCTTCCCATCCACCTGACATTTTACAGGTTTTTACAGGAAGGAGGAGCTTTCACTATATTTTTGTTAATACACAATCTGTTTTGTTTCATTTGTTCTGCACTTCCTTTTTTGTTTGAATTGCATAATTAAACTGATGGAGAAATAAGAACTGCATAGGATATTTAACAGTCCTGATAACTGAAGTTACAGTACTGGAATTAATAACCAGACTAAAAAAATATAGAATGTTCTATCAGGACTACACATTGCCAAACGTAGTGGCATTTTCCTCCCCAGAAACCCTCTCAGATGGCAGTGTCATGCTAGGCTGATTTTCCTTGGCACATCAATTTCCATTTTGGAGAAAAGAAATTTGATCTTTGGGCCTTGTATCCATTGTACCACTGACAAGTACTAATATTTTGAAAAAATCTGTACGTCTCAATATCTGCCAGAATATGTCTGGCCTGTAGCACAGCAAGAAAGGAAAACCTAGCTGTTGTAAAAATATATCTCCATTAGTCTCAGTAACAGAAATGCAACAGTATCTCAAACAGTTCTAGTGTATGAAATAAATAATAAGTTGTTCCTGAGCAGTATTTTTTACAAGGAGAGTAAAGTGTTTGCAAGGAAAAAAAATAGAAAAACAGATTTTTCCTGGTCTTTCCCCGTAATAAGCCCACCGCTTACCAGTGCTCTGTGCTTCTGATGGGGACATGCTTTTATAAATGTTGTCTTTCAGATGAGATATGTGAATCTTGATCAGTTGCACACAGGACCTCTCAGAGAAATCAGAGGGAGCATTATTAGCCAGAAAACCAAGACAAATTCCTTTTTGGGTAATTTCTCTGCATTTAGTAATACCGTCAGGAAATTAAGTTGCTGTTCTTCACTTTCAATTCTAAAACAGTAAGTTACCTTTACGGATTGTTGGTGTGGATCTGGGTTGTGTTCCCCCAGGATATGACTATTTTCCAGCAGGTCCCTTGGGTAGACAGCCCTTCATTTAATGCATTTTCCGTTTGCCATTGAGTTGGTTACTGCTATGGTAGCCAGGCGGTGTTAATCACAAGCACTGCGGTGTGCTCTGGATCAATCACCTAAGTGCCTGCCTAGTCCCAGGGTTTTGCTCAGCATGGAGCAGTGGGCTGCCTTGTTCCTCTGCATTTACACACTCGCTGGGCAAAGGTGACACTAAATGTAGGAATGAACACAGAAAACAAAGTCGATGGGGAAGGAAATGTCATATTAGATCCATATTAAGCCCGGGTTTTGATCAGAGGGGACCGTGAAAAATCACGTGAGCAAGAATGAGAGTGACACTGAAGGAAAGGGTAGTGGGGCTTGGGAGTGGGAGAGAGCAAGGAAAAGCAGTGAAGCAACTGGGAGATGGAAGGTGGAGGAGTTGCACTAAAGGCTGAGCAAAATTGCACTGTGTTCTTTGAACGACCATTAATTTCCCTTCTGCTCATGATGGTGATTTTGCAAGTAATGTTACTGCTTTGTCCAACTGTGAAAAGCTCAAAATGAAACTCTTAAAAACGTACCTTTACAATATAGTCTTTACGACATTTTGGGAGATTTTAAATTGGAAAGTATTACCTTAAAACTAGGCTATTAACAATAATTACATCTTACAGTCTTGCAAACCTCTGGTTCCTCCATTTCCATCATCAAAGCTTTTTATATCTCAAGGTTTTTATTCATTTAATTGTAGCCTTACATTAAACTTGTCCTCCATTTTATCTAGTTTGGTTTCTGGAACAATAGCTTATTCTTTCAACTATGTAACTTCCAAGTCCCTTTGTGGCACGAGAGAAAGATGAAGGTGCTGAGTTGATTCACAATAATTATATTGTTACATTGTAAAGAATCATAAAGCACTATCCTTGAGTTTCTTAATAAAGACCTAGTTGTAATTAAGCATTAGTAGGACCTATTAAAACACTAATCTACCTGGAAAGTTGGTATCCTCACAAAAATTCCAATCTTTGTTCTCCACTTTGATCAGTTGTATAAGATGCTTTCTACATAAATTGACTAAATGTTCTTTCTGAAATACTGTTCTCCTTTAAGCTTTCCGTGATTAGCTAGAACTTTGACTTTCCAGCCAAATTCCATTTAGCCTTTCCTTTCTGCAGCTCACTGCTATTCAGAACTGCCTCTTCACTTACCCATTCTCACTGAGCTCTGAAATGTGGCCAATATTTGACATCTCCCCTTGGATTTCTAATCATGGGCTTAACTGAGGAAACCCAAAAGTCCTCATCTTCCCTGTGAAATTCTCAAACTCTCTCACTCGCCGCTGCTGCTGCCACTGCTACTGTCCCTGTGTCATCCTGGACACTTCATGGGGTTTATTTTCCTCCTTTCTCCAAGCATCCAGGCCACTTTAAATCCAGCGGAAACTCCTTCTACAGCATATTATCATTGATGTTCTGCACATTGCCATTCAGATCCTTCTCACCTCCCATAGCAGTGAAGCTTGCTGAACACATTTGATTCCTTTTGCCTGTATTACTTCTTTCAAGCTATCAAATGATGATACAAAAGCCAGTGTGTTCTGAAGCCATCAGCTCAGCTCTCCCACCTCGCCGGAAGTCCTCACAAGTTCACCCCTTCCACTGCTGCACCTGAGATGTTACACCTCACAGCCAAGGCGTTGCAGGGTTTCACCTTGTCCTGCTTTTTTGATTTTGTCTTGGAACATGTTGCCCTTATGCCTTTCATTATCATGCTACCAGCTTTGAAGGTTCCCTTCTCTGCCTTGCTCACAAAAGTCTGTAAGCTCTGTCATACATCGCTCCTCGTACATGCTGCATTCACCCTGTGGTGAGGCCATGATACTGTTTAAAACCCTCCTCATTGCCTTCTGCAGCCTACATGTGTAGTCTCCAAGAAATTAGCTACCCATTAACATCCAAGACATACTGAAGCTGATATTCTAGGGGTTTTCTCAAATTACACTTACAGAATTAGACTTAGTGACTCTTCGGAAGTACAGAGCTGTGTTTTATGTAACCACAGCATCATGATTATTTATCCCATCACTGTGCTCATCTTCCATCTGGTCCTTCATTCTTACAACTTGTTTTGAATTTCATTTTAAACTTTTTGGGGCACAGATGATGTCTTCCCATGTATCCACGGGCTTTCCAGTTCCAGGAGACCTTGTTTCCAGTTGAAATATTCAGATGCCATCACATCTCAAACTGTATGAAAGAACAACAGGAACAGTGATTATGTTCCAGAGTAATAAAAAAGTAAAATTAATAGTAGCAAACAGGAGTGAAGTCTGAAGTATGTTTCTGGACAAACAGAAATAAAGCAAATTCCTAGTTTTCTTAATAATCCTTAATAAAAAGATTCCAGGACAAGTGACATCCCACAGCCATATTCTTGCCAGTGGTCAAAGCAGTACCAGGGACAGATAGATAGACATATGACTAAGGCTAAGCATATTTTGATAGTGTATTTCCAAGTGAATTGTTCCAGTTATGATCATCTTTCCATAATTGTCAAGATACTTCAAATAATGTTATACCCCTTTCTTCCAAGGAAGTTCCTACAGTTCTCAACACACAGCTGTCAGGGACGATTGTGCTGTTCGTTGCTGAGTGTTGTATGACAGACATGGTAAGAGGCCCCAGCTAAACCCAGGGTCCTCTGTGCAAAAATAGCAAGTGTGCTTGCCTTCTCTAGCCTGAGACTCTCACAGCCTAACTTCCAAAATAGGACACATTTACATTTCCCCAAAGAAACATCTTTGCTCCTTGTGTCAGAGGCTATTTCATCTCAGTGGAAGGATTACAGGCTCAGCTAGGGAGGTTTGTACAAAAACCTCTCCCACAATGCAAAACTATTTGCTGCTTTGCAGGACTGGTGGCCAACCTTAAGGGGAGTGCAGGAGCTGTTCACAGGCTTCCTACATGTTTCCCAGGGAGTGTGCCAAAGGAAACTCCATGTATTACTCCTGTAAACAGGAGTTTACAGGTTACAGATGTAGATATAATTCGGATAGGAAGATTTCTCTCCAGAGACACCTTTGTTCCAACATCAATTATTTTGTTGTACGCTGTCAATCCTACTGCTGTTGCCTCAGCCAAACCCTGCTGGAAGAAAGATGACACTTTCTCTTCTCTGTCCCTGGTGGACAATGCTAAATTACTCTGCCTAGCATCTGCCTCTGCAACGTGTTCATGTAGCTGAACAGTGCAGATTAGCATTGCAAAATGCATGGAGTTACACTGAGAGGAATAAACAGGGTGTCTGGCTTGGTTGAGGCTTTTTGCTTTACCTCACATGCTCCCCTTAGAGAGAATGTAGCAGAAGCTGATCAAAAGACACGTGTGTATAATGGGAAGAAAAAGTGTAAATAACAATCATTGTGTGGAAGCTACCAATGTCACTAAATGGCGCAGCAGCCGAGGCAGCGTGGGGCTGCCCAGCTGCAGAGTGCTGCACGCACCCTGCCCCAATCTGCGTTGGGTGGCTGGGACATGGTGGAGGCATCAGGCATGTGGTCCTATTCGTCCTGCATTCCAGCCATAAGAGTGGGTCAGTCTCTTAGGTGTGTGCCTCCCTATTTATTTTTTATTACTTCTTTGGGACTGGGAATGTTTCTGATCCTGTGTTTGTGCAATGCCTCTCTTTATATGGGGCTCTCCTTTTAGGTGTCCCTAGAGATACTCTTAATACATGCCATAAGGAGATAGAAACTTTTTTTTTTCACACAGTAGGAAAAAATGGAAGACACTGAATATTAAAAGTAAAACAGAAGTCTACTCATCATTCTTTCCATATATGTCATTTTAGACTAGGATTTTTAATTTATAGTAAAGCACTAAAGTTTTATGAATTTTGGTATTTTTGTTTCGCTTCCTACTCAGACTTTTGAAATGCAGTTAGTAAAAGAGAAACAAAGACGAAAATAATATATACAAGTACTAGAAATGGGAGCACAGGGGAGCAGTTTGAAGCTGTACATCCAGCTGTGCAAAAATATTGTGGTTTCTGCTACTGCCTCGAATTGGTCCTAGTTGTAAGGCTCAATTCACAAACCAGATGTGGATGCCAGTCCTGGTTTTCTAACCGGTTTAACTCTCTCTTTGCTCTTTTCACCTTTCTGCTAACACCAATCAGCCTTGCTATCCCCTATTGCCCTCCCCTCCTACCCACTTAGGACCATCTCTCCTGCTGTCCAAAACTGTACTGTCAGTGCTTTCAGGTCTTCCAAATTGCTTTGGAAAATCCCTTTCCACATGTTGCCAAACAACTACCTTAGTAGCAACTCTTGTCCTTCTTGTCTCCTCCACCCTTTTATCTCATAATTACCATCCATCACTGGGACATGCCAAATAGGGATTTGAGCTCTTCTTGGCAGGATCTCTGTCCTTACATGTCACACCTTTGAGGTATGTAGCACATATTTGATAGCTTGAAAAAGTGAATCACATTAATCTATTAAGGCATGATTTTTAGAGATCTGAGAGCAGAAGCTTCCCAAAAGCTCTGTGGATTTTTATGAGTGACTCCCAACCATAAATCACATATCGATCTCATGTGGATCTCGCTCTGGGGCTGTGGCAGGACTGACGGGGTAGCCCACAGGAAATCTGCATTAAGGACAGTAAAGCAGTGTCTCTGGGTGGTAGGATGAAGCCCTTCCCATGTTAGGGAAATAATTTTGAAAAAAGAAACTCTGGAAAACTACTTTTGAGACAGCCAAGGGCGTGGGATTTCCTTCAGGTAGGGACCCAGCAAGGCAGGATGCCTCCAGCCAAGACTTTCATTGCTCTAAGTATCCCCAGATATAATCACAAAGATCTGGAAAATCTGGAGCAGGATCTATTGTGGCAGAAGAAAAGCATTGACCTTGTAAAAGTCTTGCCTATACCATGAGTTCAACAACAGAGTCTTGCTGAATACAGGAGCAAAGAAAAGGGTGACATGCTGGGTGGTAGCAGTGGATGATGGTAGAGCAGAGTGTGTTGACAGAGCAGGTAAAAAAATGCTTAAAGTCTTGGTAGCAAAAAGGTGAAGAGAGTTTAGTTAACAGGCCCAAAGCCCATTAAGTGACCCAGATCCAAATGCAGGGCTGTGTTTATTTGTACCAAGGATGTTTAACATTACTCTCCTGGTGAAGTCACATCTTATATTTACTGTGCAGATCTGAGTGATGATACAGATCTCAAGGCAGTGGTGAATTAGTGCACGTTTGATACTCAAACAAGAAAAGTGCTCTGCCTTCCAATGTACTTTGCTGCCGTACCAGAGAAAGTTTTTATATTTCCATTATCTATTTTGGCCATTTGGCCAAAATCCTCGGTGGTATGTTCAAGGAAGATGAAAGAATGAAAGATCAGTTACAGCATCAACATTCTGGTCCAAAATCTAATCTTTATTCTCCCTCTCTGTAACATCTATTTGTCAAATCAGCATTTTTATGTTCACTCATCTCTGCTAACCACGCTCAAACACTTTCAGATTTAAAAAATTGCTTGTTTTTAATTTCTGTCAATCTTTGGATAAGCTCTGATAGATGCGAAGTGATTTCAAATTATAGAGATGATTTGAACTTTGAAAGTATTCTAAAATACACTGTAATAATTCATTCCATTTCCTCTCCTAATGCCCGAAGCCCCCAGGGCCTGTGCAATAACCACTCCTTTCTCCAGTCTGCTTCATCCTTCAGTGAAGCAGATTAACTCAATAACCGTAATGTAGGGAATTTTCTATTTCTCTAAGCCCTACAAGTTGGAGCCCTCAATACATATACTCTAGACACTGACAAACTGAAAGTTCATTCAGAACAGAGTGATAGAAAAACCAAGGGAAATTGTGACACCCATCAGTTCCCGTGGCAGCTCTGTTGCTGTCAGTACTCAATGGAGCTGACAGGGGGTCAGATCTGAGGGTGTCAAACTGAGACAGACCAAAATGTGCAGGGGAGCTGAAGACATGGAAGCACTGTGAATGCTTCCTTTGGACATCATACCACAAAGGGAAAATAATTGAATTAGTCTGAGGGTCAGCTGATGTTGACATTTTCAGTGAGAGGAGTCAACATGTAAGCTTCTGCAACCTTCAGTCCTTGCTGACATAAAGCAATAATTTGTTCCTTGCAATATCTTATTCACTTAACATTTCAGATATACTGACATACTTTGGGATCAAAACCACTCCATAGATAAGCATGAGCTACTAACATAGAGGGATACTGTTTACTTCTTTGTGATGCCCTTTCCTCCACTCTCACTTTAAAATGAGGTTTCTGTTGGTAAAAAACCACCAGACTGTCAGCTTTATAGACTGCAGCTCTTACCCACACAACAAGTATATCGCAAATAGCAGGATCCTATGTCTAGGATAGGATCCAGACATCTCTATGCCCAGAGAAAGTGCTTACCGGGGAGGAGCTGCCTCACCAGAGAAAAGTTCACTCACTGCAATGCTCATTCAATTTATAATTGGTTTGTGAAGAGTGTTAACTGATATTCTAAACTAAGAAGCAGGCTATTTGAGACTGGAGTTAGAGCATAAACGTGCTGAAGAAGGGAGCACCAGCACAGTATTAATCTCATCTAACTTCAAGTATCTCCAGCACAGAGATGCACTACTTGTCCAGAAGTCCGGCATAGTTCAAGAAAAGAAAAAGGATGATTTGAAAGGACTTGTCTCAGGTAAACTGGATCTTACATGCCTTGTTTATAAGCCTATACCTACATTACAAGCACCCAAATTTGGATTGATGAATCCCATCCCAAATGACATTTAGATGGCCAAAAATTCTTTTAGTTTTTCTCACCTAGGTCAAATTCAAAGTTATGATTTAAAAAAAAAAACCTGACTCTTCAGAATGGAGAATAATAATAACAAAAAGCAAAAAGGAATAGATTTTGCCAATAGAGTGCCTTCTTTTCAGAATCTTAAACTGCCACAAAATAGTCAGTATTAGTATTATTTATTATTTTAATTTTACTTGCAAAGCACCAGAATTCATGCAACTTCACAGAGAAATAAAGGTGACACACCCTGACTTAAGAACCTAAAATATTAATGAAACTGAATATAGGAAGAGATAACAACAAACAAGTGGCTATGTTGGGGCATGGAAGAAAAAGTTCACAGCAGTGTAATGGCATGAGACAAACACTTAGGGGTGGCTATAGATCCTTATGCCTCTCTAGCTTCTCCAGTTACTATTTCGTATGTGTGAAGGTGTTGACAGAAAAAAGTCAAATGACTTGCCCAAGAAGAAAAAGTGCCAGAATTGCGAATATAAACTACAGGAGTTCACCAGACATACTTCAAGCCACTGTATCGAATTACTCTCTGAAGATCTCACAACAATGGTACAAGTGAAAATCTGAAAGCATAGTAAGGTAAACAGTTCATTGTCTCTCTCCTCACTGAAAAAGGCTAAAGCAACTTAAATAGAATTTCTCTCACACGTTCCCATCCTGATGGACAAATGTCAGTCCAATGTAATTGGAAATGGCAGTTGAAAAAATTTGATAAAGGGGTTTTAGATGAGAACGCTTAAAAAAACCATAAAAACTGGCAAGGCTAATGCAAGATCATTTTTCCTCCTCTTCTCACAGTAATTTTCTAACCCAGCTATTGGATTTCTCATAATATTTCTTAGGTATCTCCTGAGGGATGCTGTGAAAGCTGCCATTCAGCTTCTCTAAATGAATCCTTACTGTCTGAATTGAGAAGACACATTCAGCTCATGAACCGAAACAGAGCTTCTTTTTTACTTCCAAGATTTTTTGGACAATGTTTTTCTCATATTATTCCAAATTATGGACTCAATTAATCTCGGGCTACAATAAACAATGGTTTCAGTATGTTCTGGGAGAAGATGATTGATTAAGTGCCTGACAGAACACATGCAAATTAGGCAGGATCATGTAATCCCTTCCCAGTTAATTAAAACCTCTTCTGGGATGACCTGTCGATAGCACCCCTCACAACATGACAACCCTCTCCTCAAGTCTAAGAAGATCATCAGCATGTGTGACCCTCCTGTACTGATACACCTTAAAGTAGCACAAGATAATTGTTAAGGAAATAATGCACGTGACCTTCAAGCAGGAGTGGCAGCATAGGCTTACATTATGGCTTCAATCAAAAGATGCACAGGACACTGTGTGATAAGCCAGAGTATATTTCTATGACTTTATTAGCAAGACGGTCACAGCAAGTGTCAAAGAGAATGATAATGATGTTTGAACTGGGCATGTGCAAACTGAGAATATCAAAGGAAAGAAACCCTGCGTCATAAACAAGTGGTGGTAACCAAGATTGTTACATGTAGGTCTAGAACTTAAGGTTCTTCCTGGTTTGTATCTAGGGCAATTGTGCTTTTATTAGCAGCACTGAACGAAGGACCCTGTCCAAATTAGGAAGGACCCTATTTTGCTATTTAGAGAGATGATTCTGAACGCCACCAAACATTGCAGGAGAACCTAGCAGAATGTTCAGGAGGAAAAGGCACTCCATGCATGTGAGGAATCACGTTTTGCGGTGTCTAAATAAGAGCACAACACAATGAGTGAGAGGGGAATAGAGGTAGTGTGAAGACAGATGGCAGGAGAAATGGAACTGTTGCAAATGAGGTATAGAGCATGTGTACATACTATGCTTCCATAGGGCACATAGAAAACTGGTTATTTCTATGAAGTAGCAGAAATAATCACATCTACATCTTTTAAGGAGTGAATTGCAATAATATGTTGCTTTATAGAATGAAGTCTTACAGCATATTACAGAGAGATTGTGAATAATGTTGTAGCATCTGGAATTCTCTTTCTCCATATCTTATATGTCAAAATAAGACTAATCAGTGAAATCCGAAATCAAACCAATTCACACTGCACTGATTTCCTGTTGCTAGGCATCACTTGTTCATACTATGATGTGTGGTGGTGTTTTGTTTCTAGCATCAAAAAGGGTGGTAAGCTTTTCCCACCTTTCAAACATTTAATCCAGCTGTAGAACAGACAGGCAGGTGCCAAAAAGAAGACTGTCTAGATCCATCATTTTTTTAAATCCCAGGAGAATACAATAATCCAATCCAGGGAAATGGGCTGTTCCTCATGATCATGTTCATGCCTTTATGCTACTGATTTTGTTCTCAGACTGGCAGGCTGGCTCCTAATCACTTAACCTTGGTTTGAGCCCAATAGCTTGGATTTGACTGTAGCATCTCCCACAGGAAATCATTGAGTTCCAATCTGAAAGTGGCAGGAAATGAAGAAGCCACCCTTTCCCTGAAAGTTATTCCCAAATTATTCACCCAGACAGCTTTCAAACTGAATGTAACTGACCCTACATTCCAATTCCTTCTGTCTTCTCTCTCTCATCACCAAATGATCTTTCAGTACCTCATATTTTCTCTCAGATAATTACACTATAATCAAGTTTTCTCTTGAGTGCCTGTTAGATAAACCAAATTCATTGAGCTCTGTATGAGTATCACTGAAAGGCTTTTCCTGGAGCTGCAAAATATTTTTGTACCATTTCCAACAACTCCTTATCCTTGAAAAATCACGGACATTGAAAGTAGAATTAAAATAATCTGAATTTAGATGTCTTAAACACAGGTGTCTAGTCTGATATAACAGGCATGGCTCTCTCCAGTTGAGGAAGAGAGACAGACAGTGCCAGGAGGCGACTCATCCCACTTCTCTCAGGCACCTAGGAAGGGCTGGATGTCCTGTGAAGGTGTCTAATGGAATGTGCAGGATGTCCGAACAACTAGTTTAGACTCTATGTCTGTATTTAAAATGGTGAATGCTAGTTGAAATGTGTGGCATCATGGAACTGTACAAATTCACATACTGGTCAGAGAAAAAGATACCACCTACTACTCATTCCTTACTTCTACTAGTAATACACCCATCAACAGAAGTAGCTTTTTCCATTTGGAATTTCTATTTAATTGACCTCTGCTACAAGCACTACATCAAATTTTAGAGGCGTGTTTAGAGTATACATTCACACATTCTGTAAATAGCCCTATGCACTCCCAGATTCTGGATGTGGATTTTATTTTTTTATTATTATTATTATTTTATTCACTTGTTGCAAAAATACATGCTGTGTGAAGAAGATCAGTTTATCAGGCAACTCTGTCAAGTTTCCCTTACCACTGTGTCCTTCTTATTGTCATACATGTTTAGCAACACTTCGTGCTGGTGTGGGCCCTAGAAATGCACTATGCACTAGCACCCAGGGAGCTGTCAATAAAATTCACAGTGATGTCCCTGCTTTGGAGAGATTACAAAGTGAAACAGTACATGTGTTCGTCATTCGTTGTAAACAGTATAACATCCCACAGGGCTTTAGTTCTGAGGAGAAAGAAGGAAAGAAACACACCTAACCAGGTGAGTTTGAAGCTTGCGTTACACAAGCACAGCACTTCAAAAGGGACCACTACTGCAAACCTGTAAGACAACATTTGATGGAGAAGGGGACACAATAGCCTCAGATCACTTTGAATGATGACCGCAGTAGAATGGCTTTTATTACTTAATTTGAAGTTTTGTACAGCAAGATTGCAGTCGTTAGAGCCTTTTCCAGACAAAGCAGATGCTGGGATAACTTCAGCTTCTTTCACATAGTCCCAGCAGTTTAAGCAGAAAATACTAGAAGCTGCTGCTGCTGTTCAAAATAGTCTCTGTGTACAATTAAGCTGGCTTGCAGAACTGTGACTCCCTTTAAATGATGTGGAGGACTAGTTAATCTGACTGCAGCTCTTCAAAGACAATGCTGAAAAAGCTCCTGCATTACCACACCAAACTGAGGCTTATTTTGATGGAAGAAATGTAGCAAAAATGTGCAGAAATGCCACTTGTTATGTCAGCATTCTCAGGTATCTTTGTTGGACATTACCCCTCTCGGTGGTGACGTTGTCAAAGCTCGAAAGAAACTACTGAAGCATTTTACATGATTTTTCAAAAGCAGTTTCCTCCTTGCCGGAAGGATTAATGCTATTCAGATAACCCATCTCTGTTGGGGCAACAGGAAGTTTCGATATGCATCTGATTTTTATTTACCAGACAGAGAACATTTTTGTAGTATAACTTCTTGACAGTACCTCCTTTAGCATGTTACAGAATCACTTCAAAGGAAACAGCTTGTGTTTTGAAATCAAATTTGCCACTGGGGGAGTGTTTTGCTGTTGATTGGAAAGCTACTGCTGTAGAACTGATCTGAAACTAAATTTAACCAAAACCAATTCAGCTCCTGTGTCTGTTTTAATGGGGTCAGAAATACTACTGTTTACATAAACCACCAAACTGGGAACACGAATGCCTAGATGTCTGAGCTACAAAGGTTTCATCCACAGTTCAGTGCTGGGTTCAATATTAGGACTTGGGAATGTAACAGACACTGCACTTCCTGAAAATGTCTAATGGGGTAGGCATGAAGTCACTCTGGGGACAGCTGACATTGTTTCAAGTCCTAGTACCACAAGCACTACTCTTACTGCTGCCTCAGTTCCCTGTTTCCACCCCATGGCAGAGATGGCTGGAAGTGCGTGTAAGCAGCCCTCACCCATTCCTGAGCAAATTCTCCATTTTAAGTTACACAGCAGATCAGTCTGGTTTGGGCTAATCTTGACAATTTTATTTTAAAGTGAATTAGTCTGGCAAAGAGCAGTCTTTTTGTGGAAATTCTGTAATTTCTTACAGATTCCAAGCAGCTCCATATGCCCTGGGGAAGTATGACAGCCAAAGGACTCAATCACAGCTTTTTTTGGTGATGTGTAGGTAAAATCACTACTTTCAGACAAATCTTTGAGTTCCATAAGTGGAAACAGCCTTACTGACTACGTACCCAATGATTCTGTGTCCACGTCTGTGCAGGATACCAATTCCTTTAGTCTGATGTTGCCCTTCATGACTATGTCACTGCTAGTAAATAGTACAGGCAAAAGGCTGTTCTCTACAAAATGCTCTTCTCTCCCAAAGCAGGGTGACCTTGCCCAGAGTGGTGGGTTGACTCTGGCTGGACACTGGGTACCCATCACAGCTGCTCTATCACTACCCCTCCTCAACTGGACAGGGGAGAGAAAATATAACTAAAGCCTTGTGGTTTGAGATAAGGACAGGGAGAGATCACTCAACAATGATTGTCATAGGCAGAACAGACTTGACTTGGGAAAAATTAATTTCATTTACTGCCAATTAAAACAGAATAGTGTAATGAGAAAATAAAAACAAATCTTAAAACACCTTTCTGCCACCCCTCCCTTCTTCCTGGGCTCAATTTCACTCCTGTTTCTACCCCCACCCCGCCCTCCAGCAACAGAGGGATGGGGAATGGGGGTTGTGGTGAGTACATGACACATTGTTTCTGCCACTCCTTCCTCCTCAAGGTGGGGACGCCTCACATCCTTCCTGTGCTCCAGCATGAGATCTTTGCCATAGGAGACAGTCCTCAACGAACTTCTCCAACGTGAGTCCTTTCCCCAGGGCTGCAGCTCCTCACATACTGCTGCAACTTGGGTCCCTTCCATGGGGTGAGGGTCTTCAGGAACAGACTGCTCCAGCATGAGTCCCCCACAGTGCCACAAGTCCTGCCAGCAAAACTACTCCATTATGGGCTCTTGTCTCCCCATGGCACCACAGGTCCTGCCAGGAGCCTGCTGAGCATGCTCCAGCATGGGGTTCTCCACAGGCTGCAGGTGGATATCTGTGCCACTGTGGACCTCTATGGGCTGCAGGGGGACAACCTGCCTCATCATGGTCCCTGCAGAGGAATCTCTGCTCCAGTGCCTGCCTCCTTCCCCTCATTCTTCACTGACCTTGGTGTCTGCAGAGTTGTTTCTATCACATATTCTCACTCCTCTCTACAGCTGCTACTGCTGTTGTGTAGCTTCTTTTTTCCTGTTCTTAAATATGCTACCACAGAGATGCTGCCACTACTACTGATGGACTTGACCTCGGCCAGCAGTGGGTCTGTCCTGGAGCTCTGGCATTGGGTCCATCTGACACAGGGGAAGCTTCTAGAAGCTTCTCGCAGAAGCCACCCCTGCAGCCCTCCCACTACCAAAACCTGGCGATGCAAACCTAACACACCCAGGGCGCCCGTTGGGAATCTGCCTGGCAGTGTGCTGTATGACATGAGCCCAAGCTGTTCCGTGAAACAGGCTAACAACTAAACAAGGAGGGTGTTCAAGTCCCTTGTGTCGAGTTGTGTCTGGCAGTGTAGGTGTAGCCCAGAGGACCTGGGAAGCAAAATTTTTCCCTGCTGAGGAAAACTGGATGAAAGACCAGATGCATAACCTGTGTTTGTGACAGAGCTTGACACCTGCTCCCTGAACAAATTGGTGTTGTAATTCTACATCCATTAGCACCTGCTCAGACTTACAGAGGACAAGCCTTTCATTAAGCCAGTTATTAATGTTAGTGATTTTGAAGTTCTTTGTTGTTTGTAAGTACTGTCTTAGCCTGTTCACAAATAACAGTGATGTATAGTGCAAGACATATACATATATAAAAATATGTATAAAATATATATTAAGTTATA